>NC_133770.1:99468687-99545855 GCF_003597395.2 Chelonoidis abingdonii | reverse complement strand
AAGCCATGCAATGCAAGGCCCGAGCTCTGCTGCCCCTCCCACAGAACCTACCTCAAATGTACCGTCAATGGCATCAAAATCAATCCTTCCATGGTAAGGCCCGGCATGGGCACCCAGTCCCTCGATGGATCGCGTCTTGTTGGGTGGATTCTGTCCTCCAGCCCAATCGACCTAACACCTTCCCATCGCAGTTGAACCAAGCAGCCCCTGACCTGGGACACCTCGTATGGGAATGAACTATACAAGGAGACTGCCACCAAGTTAAAAACGGGCTGTTCCAAGCAACAATTGGAAAGTTGGGAGGAAAATTGTTCTCATCACTCATGCCGCCGGAGAAGAGGAAAGAACAAGCCATAATACTCATCTCCTGGCATATTAATGCGACAAGTGGAAAGTAAGGAACTGTCACTACCAGATGCACAAGGAATACATTCATAATCTGAACACTATCGAAAGACTAACAAACCCACGTTTAACTGACGTACAAACAACGATAAGAAAACCTCAAGAGCAAGGCCTTAAAACCAAGACCAAAATAATAAGAAGGTAACTATAAGACCAAAAAATTTACAAAGCAAAAGCCCTCAGTACAAACCAAACGGGAACACAGACACACGCTTTTCTCGCTCCTCAACCATGATATCTTCCCATAGGAGCTCCACCTTCCGAAATCAGCTACAGGCAATAAGAGGCAATGTTCATGACACAGAGGAGAAGCTGCCTAACTCTCTCCCTATCCAAAAACAATATAGATAGTTGAGATAGAGATAGAACGTATTAAAAGTGTATAATAAACAAATTAACACATTATGATAATCCCCAACCAATGTTCGAATAATGATCTAATACTGACAGATATAAAAACATTCAAGTTCCTCACAGAAGCAAATGATGCAAAAATAACAAAGTTGGTTTAAAATCATAAAACACATCACCTGAATCTGACACTTGGAACTCTACAGGAATCTCACTAACGGTATTCAATTGATACAATAAACCGTGGTAAAACAGAAGTGACCAAGTCGAGTGCACGGTCACACTGAAGCACATATAATGCGACGGGTCGCTCAGTGTACCCGAGCTAGCGGTCCGCGATGTGTGGACGTGCACTGTTGGAGCTTATATCGACGGACATCTCCCATACGTTCCTTTAGCAGTCCTCGCTCCCCATGAGGAATCTCAGGCGAGAACCAGTGCATGATAAGCATAAAATCATTGTCGGCTTGGGGACAGATGGGGAAATGTCATCACTCATCCTTCCCCGAAAGCAACAGCAGACAAACATAGTTTGCCCTGTCGCAATGGATGCCTGCATGATCAAGCTAGCAACCATGAGCCGTGTTTGCCTTTTGTCAGCGTCACCTGTAGTGTACGGACCCACTTTTGACAGAGGGCCTACTGGCACCGCCCACCACAGTACATTCATTGACCTTGCAGAATAGTGACGCGAATAGCAGATCATCATCTGTAACTGCCTCGTGCTATTCTAAATTGCAATAGACCGATGTATCTGTGTCCTGTACTGCTGCTGCTGTCAGAGCCCTCGAGGTACATTCCATCATAAGAGTGCTCTTAGCTCACTCTTTCCACCATACAAGCGAATGACAGGAACATCCATTCTACCCAGTGCCCACGGCTGCCTCACCTTGAAGCCAGTCCAATCCACTACGACGAAGACTGAGGACAGAATCAGTCATTACTGTTACCTCGGCGGCACGTAAAGCCGAGAAGGCAATACACCATCTATCAAGTCCCCCACAGGCATCACTTCTCCCACACATTGATACACATAGGGTTGACATCCCTGAAAAAAGTAGAAACAATTTGCCTTTTTTCATGGAGGACGGGTAATGAACAAGCTAACCCTGAAACCACCTGGATAATGTTTGATCCTACAAGCATGGACTACACCAAAAATCAAATCTTAACGAAAAACGCTGGGACTGTGAAACTGGAGTCCATCCCTCCCTCCTTCCATTCCATGATTCTTTGGCTTCCAGTACGCTTGTCGACAAAGCCTGAGAATTTTTCAAATGCTGCACTTGCCCGTAACGGAGCTCCGATAGAACAGATTTCAATCCCCAACAAGCGACAGACCCAGCATGTCGCGCCGTAGCGGTCCATCTGGAGCGATTTGTGATCGGGAAACTCGAGCACACGCAGCCATCGGGCTGATCAGCATCCACGCTTGGGCCAATACAAGCTAAACCCGAAATTGAAAGTAACGGAGCTTGTCACCGACACTGGCCAACTGACAAGACGTACAATCTCAGATTTGCTGTCCTTCTCCCAGGAGCCGCACTTTACCCATGTCATCACTAGCGAAGCGCCTGAGGCCATACGTGCCAGCTTTGCGGGCCAACTAACTCCCTTCAACCGATAAGTAACACTGAGCATAGCACAAACTCCCCCCCCTCATTCGAAGCAAGGACAGAAATCCTGATAAAGAGCTCCTTTTAACATAGATAGCCAGACTACATTTCGTTGGGTCATACGGGACTACAATTAATCAGTCTAAATCAGCTGCTACAGTCTTAACTTAGTGCAGGACAGGCTAAGATCCACGAACCACAACTCCCCATTCTCCTCTCGTTTCTTATGCTTCCCATGGGCCGCTCGAGTTAGCGGCTCGCGGCGCACCCCCCGCCACGATTTGGTTTGAACACGCCTCTTAACAGTCCGGACCAGCTCCGCCTCACTTCACCTAAGTTTCCACGAGCACTGCAGATCAGCTCTAAGTCCCTCTCCATGTGGCCATTGCAGTTTATGAAACGTGCCTACACGCAGCATATGTAAACGACAACAGAGATAGGAAAGTGCCCGTGTTCTGCAACAAAATGAGTACAAACGCATGCTCAAATCCGAGCACTAGACTACAGACAGACGGCGAACGCCTCGTATAAGACAATCTCGAATGAGAGATATCCAACACCACCATCCATAACTCATCCAGTTTCTCCTGCCAAATAGAAACAACCCGCTGACCCCCCCATCAGCCACGCGAGAGCGCGCGCGCCTACGCGGAAAGGAAGTAGCGGTAGAGAAAGGCGAAGGAGCAAAAATTGCCAAGCATTAAATGAAGTAGAGTAGAGAGTGACCTCCCTTCACATCAAGGAATTGTATCACAGCACACGACTCCCACACAAAATAGCAAAGTCCAACCACACGCTACTTTCACACAGAAAGAAAACATATACCTGCACTAACGAGCATAAACTACAGCAAACTACACCCTCCAAGACCCTTCAGCTAAATAAAAAAAATTAAGAAACGAAGAAAAGGAACAAATTCACACGAAGCTGAAAAACCGAAGATCGCACAATGAGCCAAGCTACGCAACGGAAAAAATCAGGGAAATATGCAACTGCAGGGATAATAGAGTTGACTGCCACGAATTCTCATCTTTAGAGAAACCTTAGAATGCTAATTTGAATCCCAAGTAACGATGATCTAAGAAGCGGGGAACGAGAGCAAAACTTAACTCTTTCGACCTAGTGTAACTCGCTTCGCTGCAGCCGCAATCATTCCGGTACAAAAATTTTTATTTTTAGGATCCCTAGCCTGGCTGGCCGGCTCCGCCAGCTCATGTCTCAAGACGTGCGGGTGGGGGGGCAAAAAATGGACCTCTCCTGAATATACCTGTGCGACACCAGTACGCTATGGAAAAGACCAGGCAGATAAGCCACCAGACAACGCCCCACTCGCTTAAGCGAAGCTAAAGTATCAGAGCAATCACCCCCACACTCTAGCGTAGAAAAGGAAGTTTTTGTTAGCCTATGTTTGTGCGTGTCCAACTGCGCGAGTACCGGCATCGCTGTCCTGGTTACAGACAGAGCCAAGTTTTGAAATGTCGAATTGAACTTATGTGCTAAAGTTGGTGTTCAGGGTGAACTGCTCAGCTCGTTCCCGTAGGTCGCGGGTCCCTTGAAATTAAAAGGCGCTTGGGAGGCGTTCGCAGTGAGGTAGGGCAAAGTTAAGTCTGCACGAGTGTTCATGCATCCGCGAAAAGGTTGTGCACGGGTACCCAGCTTCCAATGCGCAGAGGTCCAGAATGCATAAACCCAAGCCCAATCGGCTACGGACTAGAAAACTCACATCTGCCAACCTTACGCCGACACAGGCAACCACGAAAGTGATAATGCAAGCGCCAGTACCTGCCAGCCCTCAAGCTCAACTTGTATCCGCCCACAGAAACTCTTCACTCCATTAGTCAGCCAAGTTCCATTCTCTTCTTTCAAGTGCTGCATTCATTGCCGATCCTCCGGACTCTGAGCTGATTCCCGACTCAGATTCGGCTATGCAATACAGCGCTCTGCACCAGTCCAAGTAGCTCTCGTGGCATGGGCAGGGTTTAGCCTTTAACTGAAAGGTGGTGTCAAAGCCCACCTGGGATCGCAGAAAGGGCTACTGCGCTGCTCCGTTCCTGAAGCTCTGGCAGCCGCCAAGTCTGCCTTTGCGCGGGTCCCTTGCCCCCATCCCAAAGCTGGTGCTGAAGAGCTGCGCTCCTGCCATTGAGCAAACCCATCCTCCCACACCATCGCGAGCTCAGGCTTAATGCTCCAGGCATGCCGTGATCGCGCAAAACCTCCACTTCGTTGGCAAGGTTCGCCCCTCCGCCATTTCAGGCGACCCAAAGCGCAAGAGGACCAAGTTTTCACGAAATCATGCCGACTCAAAGATGCACCCCCTCCTACTCCGTACTGTGTACGCTGCTGCTAATCGGCCTACCACAGGAAGTCTCGAGCCAGTAGGCCCAACCTAGAGTTGCCGTCAGTAGCCGGGCCCGCCCACAGCTGACGGCGCGCAACCACGCAATGTCAATCTGAAGTCATCGGGAGCCCGCCTTCCTGCCAGCCACACACAAGCAGCTGAACCCTGGCCCCCGAGAGCCCCTCACGTCTTCTCTGCGTCGCATCGCAGCCGAGCACTGCGGTGTGGGGGAAAAAGGGACCCAGATCACCACCCCATTCGTCGATCAGGTGCACCCTTGCACCAAGCACGGGCATTGCCTGCCTACTGCCTTTCAGCTCTACCTGCCCATAGCGTCTGCAGGAGGCCGTCGACCTGCCGCTTGTCCGCCTCGAGGCACATCTACCTTCATGCCCATGTCTCATGCCGCCCGCCTCCACTCGTCTCACTAAAGGCCCAAAGAAGATAAAGCCAGCAGTGCAAATGCAGCACGAGGTGTGCTCGAGCCATACCTCTGGAGATATGACCCACACCGCTTCTGCCTGCACCACCGCTTC
This sequence comes from Chelonoidis abingdonii, assembly GCF_003597395.2. Lineage (NCBI taxonomy): Eukaryota > Metazoa > Chordata > Testudines > Testudinidae > Chelonoidis > Chelonoidis abingdonii. The sequence continues at coordinate 99,540,609 of NC_133770.1, read as the reverse complement.
GGCTGGCTCTACAGCTCCCCGTGCCTGACCCACAACACTATCCGCGAATAGCGCCATTACGAGCCTCACCCCCTGCATGGGCAGCGAAGAGTTCCTAGCCAATCACAGGCAGCCGAAGGAGGCAAGAAGCAAGCGAATCCTCCATGCCATTGGAGGCCCGACGCCCGCCCACATGATTACAACCTTCGCACGCCAGACGGTAGCCTATTTTAGTCCGCCCGCTCTGAGACCCGGAGCCCCAGCCCCTAATTCCCCGGGTCTCCCTGCATAAGGACCTTTCCCTCCTGGTGGGACCACAGCACATCCCGAGCAAGAGAAGGTGGCCAGAGAGCAGTAGGGATCTAGACTCTTCCCGCCCTGCCTTCCCGGACAAAGCCTTGCCACCTTCTGGGCAGCTAACTTCTTGCTTAACGCTATGTGCAAGAGGGAGCGCACGGCAGCTGCAAGGGTACCAAAGTTTCTCCCCACACGGCAAGTTGCTGCATTGAGAAAACAACCAACCGGGCAAGGCGCCCAGGACCCTAACCCACTTAATCAATCTTGCAGCGAAGCTTCGCTGTTCCAATCATACAGCCCACCCATTGAACCGGTGCTGCACCAAAGACCTGTCTCCAGGGGCATCGTCAGCCACGATCTTTCGCGCTGGGGCAGATAAGAAAAACCGCCCTCGTATCATCCCAGACCAGAAGCCTAAGCATATGATTCACGTAGAGCTTTGCACTACCAACAACATACCTGCCGAGTCACTGAGTGATCGAGGCAGTGATACAGAGGCTAAGAGACTGCATATACCCAATGGACCGCTGCAGGCCATGTATTTCTAGACCCCCTGTACTTCTTCGCTCGGCTTCCACTCTGCACGGGCGGATCCCATCAGCAACATATCCTCTCGCCAGACTCACCTCACCATCCGTCCCAAGACGCGCTGACTAACCAATCGTGGGGTCCGCCTGAACCCAGCACCCATTCAGCTGTCTCCATTTCCATAGCAGTCCGCAAAATGTCAGCGGTTCATCCTTCTCTCCCCCCCTCTCACGTTATCCGTTTGCCCCATTCTCCAAATCAACTCACTGCACTGACTCTCTAATCGCCTGCAACTCGGCCACTGTCGCTTGAGTCGACTCAGTTCCACAGTCACCACACTCGAGTGGTGCCCAGCCTGGAGCCTATGGAAATCCCAGAGACAGCTGACGGCGGGGGACAGAAAGTAGAGTGGGCCCAGACCTGAGAACAGAAAACGTCGGGCCAGCAGATTTGATCCCGACCTCCAACCACATTCCCTCGTATCGGCCAGCGCCTTATAGGAGCAGCGGACTATGAGCGGACATCAACTGACGCAGACAGTTGACACGACGGAGACCAGAGAGATCCTCGCGTCGCCATCAGTTCTCTCTCCCCAAGGGAGCCAGAACACTTGCTCCTCTCCTGCGCTCATCTAGCAACTGGATCGCCCAATTAACCATTTACCACAGAAGCTCGCATTGAGCCCGGCTGCTGACGGTGGAGAGCCTGGATTGCCATGCTGGTTTGGCTTTGAGTGCTGCGCACCCAGGGGGTCGTAGCACAACACCCTTCAGCTCCATTGTTCCGGCCATACGCAACTGGTACACTGGGACCGTACCAGACGACTCAGGAGACGCGGGCTTGACCCACGGAGCAATTAAGGCACCTCACCCGCATACACGGAACGCGACCGCCGCCCATATGTGTCCAAGCGTAATAGCATTCCACAGCGCTGGCCTGACGGGAAGTAGCAACCTAGCTTTCCACTCAGTCTCTCCTCGGAATGACCTCTAGTCGAGCCATAAGACCACTCCTACCACCACAGCTAAGGGCGTCGTCTCCCCAGCGGACGCTGGAGCAGCATAGGTGTTCACTGTTACACATACTCCTCGCGAAAATTCAGGGAGGGAGTGGAGCCAGCCCACTGTCCCTTCTGAAGATTATCAACTAGTTCTGACAGACCGGGACCGGATCACCGAACAACAAGATGACGCCAGGCAGGTCGGCCAGACGTCCACCTTGCCAGGTTCTAGTCGACCGCCTCAGTGCAGTCCAACCCTCTCACAGGCCTGCCCCCAGGCACGCAGTACTGCCCGCTTCGCCCAAGCCCTGCAGTTCAACGCTGACCAGGGCAGTAGGCTTCTCCAGAGGAACAGAGGATGGAAAAGGCGATAGCAAGGGCTGAGAGATGACTGGCCAATAGGAGTTTGACTTTCACAAGCGGGCCCAGAGCCCTCGTGTCACGTGCTGCACAAAACATCCGTACAGTAGAACAACAGCCAAAAACGTCGTCAATACAGGTGCGCAGAGAGAGACTTCCGATTAAATAAAGCATTAGATGTAAAGACTAAATAATCCTAGTCAACTCAGGCTTTGTAAGAGCCCTTCAATGCCTCTTTTGCGTATGGAGCGCAATATCGGGAGCTGACCCACTCACCCATAGCAGCGGCTACTTCCACCCACAGATGTAGTTCCTGCATTCTTGCCGACATAGACAAACCATAATAAGGCTTCCATGCACTCGAGTTGCCCACCGGACCTTTAAAGGATGGAGCTTCTTTCCAACAAGCAGGCATAGTGCACGTGAGGCAGCCACAAGACCCAGACCAGTGCCACCAGTGGCTGACTCTCGGTTAGCGATATGCGAAAAAAGCCTCTCTTACAACCGCAACTGAACAATGGCCTGTAACCAGGAAACGGGCAGTATGTGTAAACGCCGGCTCATGATGAAGACGGAACAAGCGATTGGGGCCCCCAACGAAGGAGGCTGGATGTTCGTGCCTTGAGCAGCGCGGACTTGACATGTGGTGATATCAACCGAAATCACACATACCATACTCTAGAATACTCCATAGTCAGAGGTGAGTCCAGAGAAAGTGGCCCATTCGTCTCTGCTCCGCCAGAAGAAGGATGGGGACCGTCACTGCATTATGTCAATTTACGAGTACAAGACATGAAGGTATGCTGGATGACGATTTGTAGTTTTGTGTCTGTGACACTTGCGTTACTGTGTTATATTAGTGTTAGGTCCTGGTCTTCATTTTAAGGCGTGAAAGAAAGTTCTAGGAAGCAATCGCCCTTCTTCTGACCGCCACGTGTGTATCTGGCGGGCACTTCAATTGTTATGGCGGGCCAGCGAACTGTTCATGCCCCTGACCATCAGAAAGAACTTTCTATGCAATCGCGGACTTGAAGCAGGTCTTAAATGGGTGGCTTAGCAGATGGTTTCACATATTGGAAATAACGTGGAGGCAGTGGTACTCCCATCTTTTCCTCTCGAATCTGAGGCCCACTGCGGCGACAGCTCGCTACCGTGGGTCGGCCGTCAGCCAACTGGGTCTGCTGGCGCGCGCGCGCACTGACCCCAAGCTATACCATGACTCTTGGGGGGGCGCCTACGTGCACTCCCAGTAATGCGTGCGCGCCCTGACGGCTTCGGACCATGCATTCTACTCTTGGGCGCTCTCGGGCGCCGGTCTCAGCGTCTGCCGGCCGGCAGCACAGCCCCAGCAGCAGGCCAGCTCAATACCATTAAAAAAATTTATTGTCATTGTGGGGAGCACCAACTTGTTCCCCAATTAGGACGCCGCAGGGCAACCGAGTCCTGTTCACTCTGGACTGAAATGGTCATCCAGGCCTGATCAAGAGCCGTCGACCCGACCAGTGCGCTTCAAATGTGGCAACTTCTCCGACCCAGCACAGTAGCAATATTGGAACTGAACATACCAAGCTTGCAAGATAAAGATGCTGGGGGGGGCAAGGCCGTATGTTGGCAAGGGAACAGCAATCAGAGAAACTGTCCTAGGCCACACAGGGGGAACGTGGCAGCAGTCGGAAGTGACGGAAGTTGTGGCTGCATCTGGGTTTGCAAAGCAAACGCCATCACCACATAAACGAAACCAAAGTGCTCCTTAAGCTCCTAGCAGTGTCCGCGGGGATTTCCACAAGCCCATTCCGAGCCTCAGTCACCAGGGTCCCAGTGTGCTCACTGGATGAACAGAGCAAGCACAGCTAGAAGCCAGTCCAGAGATAAGTCTGCAGTGGCCGTATAAAGACGGGACCACCAAGGTGAAGGGAAGTGTCGGTCGTCCTCCGTCGACTGCACTTTTGTGGCCGCAGAGATGAGCAGAAATTCGAGGCATCTCGTACCAGGAGCAGGAATCCCACCACAACTGGAATAGGCATGCGCAGCAAGTACGTGAAGGTAGAAGGAAGAAGTGCCCAAGCGAGAGAACTGCTGATTGAACTATACATCGCAGAAGTGTGAAGCCGCCAACGGCGAGAGTCATAACGGGCTAAACTGCGGAAAATCACGCAGCAGTTCATACGGGTATTTATTGCTCAGACACAGGCCTTTGATCCGGAATCTTAAGTGTCAAGTCTGCGCAGGTGGCCTACAGCAACTTATACAGGGGCTAGCTAACACTTTCATCGCCTGCACGGATGAAACACCACCCTGAGCTCTGCAGAGCAGCTCTGTAAAGGGCAGTGTATGCAGGTGCGAGGTCAGGCGTACTGACGTGCGACCCACGCTGCCGACTACACCGCCTCCATAAGGATGCGGTTCAAAGTCAGCCCGGAGCAGCTCTCCACAGCGTGCGGCAGAGCTAGTGTTCAAACCATCACTCCATCGCGGCCCACGCCGCGATGGCAGCGATTTGAATTCTCACAGATCTGTCGAGTCCCTTACACTCCCTACAGTGGACCTCTGGAGATATGCTCTGTTTGTCGGGCACAGTTCGAAACCTTGGACTCAAACGATCATTGCTTACCCTCTCACCCTCGGCGAACTCAGTCACTCGGTTTTCTCCACTCCTCCTAGTATCACTGATCGCAGTGGTAACATTAAAGGAGGGAGACCTAAGGTAAATTCCTTTCAGCTGTAATAGTAACGAAAGGAACCCAAAACACCATATGACGCGAGACGCTGACGCAATCAGAGATAACTTACGGATTTCAGAAGTCCCAGGGAAGGGATGAGTTTGGCTACGATAGTTTGCGGCTCCCGACATGATAGGCAGGCATCTTGGTCTAATCCTCAATCTCAAGTCAAGCTGTGAACAAAGGGAAAATCGCAAGGGAGGCTAGTATTCGTTTTTGTATTGAGCACCCGTAATATGCTGCAGGGAACGTTAAAATGATCTCGTATTGATAACGAACTGTGTATTCAATTCTTTGTAAGCAAGTAGCCCTGTATGTAACTGAGCAGAGATCAGTTCATCAGTGTTTTTTTGCTTTCATTGTTATATAACTTCTTAAACGGTTTGAAGTTTCTCCTGTAGGCTCAGAACACGAAAGGAGGGAAATTCCTTTGTCGTAGAGGTATCTACGGACGCGAAGAAGCTCGGCAGCAACAAGGAAATATATGGGGAGAAGCTATAGGGGGAAGATGAAGATAGAATCCGTCCTGTTTCCTGAATTTGGTGTCTTTTGTGGAAGAAAGCAAAAATCCGGTTTCCTGATTGGTCCTCTTGTCAGGTGTTTGGTTCCCTTTGTTAACCCTTTACAGGTAAAAGAAACATTAACCCTTAGCTATCTGTTTATGACAAGGGGGTTGAACTAGATGACCTCCTGGGGTCTCTTCCAACCCTAATCTTCTATAATTCTATGATTCCTGGCAGAATGACCAGGTGAAACTGCAAGAAAAAATCTCATGGAGTCCTCCTCTGCCATAGCTTCCTCCTATGGGTTTTGCCATGAGAGGGAGTTGACTGGCTCAGTGTGATTAAAAATATAACTGCTCTCAGCATAAATGTGGAGAGACTCTAGCAGCACAAGGAAGATATAGGGATTTGTGCTATATTTGAAAGTTGATTTGTACCATTGGTTGCCAGCAGATTTTCACCCATTACCAAGTGCAGCTGAATGTGGGGGGTACCATAGGAGAAACTGTTGCATCTCTTCATGAAAGATCAATGAATGGTGTTCTTATTTATGCTTCAGAAGAATCAGGTTCTAGTAACTGAACACATTTTTAAATGTCAGGAAAGCACAAGAGGAAATAGATTAACAATTTGAAAAAACAGTTAATTTGTCTTATTCCAATCATGGTCCAACCAACTACCTGATGATGAGGGTAAGCAATGGATGAAAACAACTCTTGCATATTACATTCAGTGTGAACAGCTAACTGCATATTCTATTGGCAGTGATGCTAAAGAAAATATACAGTATTCCCTCTAATTCATTTAGGGTAGGGATATATATATTAAGTTTCCTGGGTTTCACATTTAAGAAATGTATGGACTGAGGGTTGCATTAAAGGATTTGTGTTTATGAAAGAGGCAGTGTTTTCTAAACTGTGCATTACATACCAATTGCAGCTAATTACTAGGCATGGCTACAGCCACAAATAAAATTATTTTGTGTCTGACCCTTTTGAGAAGATAGATTATTTTGGGGTGGGGTGGCAGTGCAATACATTGTATAACAAAATCTGATTTTGCAAAACTCAAAAAGGTATTAATTTTGGTTCTAGGACTGCTGGGGGTGTTTTGGGTTCAAAGTCAAAAATGGAGCTGGAATTTTCAAAACAAAACTCCATATCCCAATATGCAAACAGTGAAAGGGCCTAATGGATGTATGTTTAGTTGTTATACTTTAGTTGAACTGCCCAGTCATTTTTAAATTCAGTCTCACTGTGCACACATTCATTTAAGAGCCTTCTTTACCGTGCATCTGCTTGTTTTAAGTAAAGCACTACATCTTAAAATGTGTGCCCTTAGTTCTTAGGCCTTTATAGAAAGGAAATAAAGCAAAGCTAAGATTCTCTTGACCAAGGTCAGTAGTACTGAGTTTTCTTTGCCTGTTCTGTTGTACCTGTCCCTGCCAGCAGGTATATGGGATCTTGGGGAGCAATTACCACACAGGTGGGGTGCAAAATAAACTTTATTAAGAAAATGCAAAAAACAGGGAAAATTCAATAGTGAGGGGTATGGGGTTTGTTAAGGTAGACAATTGGGGAGGGGTTTCTTTTAGCAAATAGTATAGGGGGTTTCCATAGTGGGGTACAATACAGTGGGGTACAATACAGTTGGTAACCAATTAACACTGAAGTATAAATGTACAAGTAGCTAACAATTTCTATAATAAAAGGTGTGTCAACAGCAGCATATACACCAACTCACAGTTATGGGAAAAATGTGGTAAGTAACCAACCTCTAGGTAAAAATGTGTCACAGTGGTAATAAATGTAAAATGTGAGATTGTGTTAGAGAGAAAAAGGGTAACCAATGGGAGTTTTATGGCTAGACTTTCAGTAATACAATTGAGGTTTTGGGGTAATAGGAGAGTGTGGAGGAAGGGATTAAAAGGAGGGAGAGAGAGAGAGAAGAGCTCAGGAGACAGAGGGCAGGCAGCCTTGCAGGTTTAAACAGCAGAGGAGAACTAGGAGGGGGTGGGTGACTCGGAGAGCTCCGTGGCGCAGCCAGGATAGACAGAACTTAACCACAACTATAACAGAACACAACCAGCAAAATCTTATCCTATGACACTAACTTTAACCAAGACTAACAAATTAGCACAGTAACAGAACACAATGCAACGAATTCTCTAAACCTAACCTAGCAGAACACAATACAAACAATTCCTAAACCTAACTAACACAAAGCTTATGCTGGTGCTTGGTTAAGAATTGGGTGTGGGGAAAGAGAGAGAGAGCAGCTAAGATAATAAAATAAAAAAAGTATAAAGAGGATTCACCACGAATTTTCACAAAGAGGGATTCTACCAGCCCCCAAAGGAAGCAGCAGAGGTAAAGCAGCAAAATCATCAAGAAGGCTGGGTACAGTCTCAATAATCAGGAGATCTCTCAGGCGCAAATTCGTTCTATTCGTGGGGGGGGTTCAAAAAAACGGGGGTACGCTCAAAATAAAAAAGAGAGCGGAGAAAGGACCCCCCAGAACCCCTGGCTGATCAGACCAGGCAGCAATGCAGGAACCTTTCTGAGGTCTGATCAGAAATGTCTGGTTTTTAAGGGCAAACTTAGGCAGTTTCCACCAGTACTTTTGATTGGCTCAGAGGCAGGGGACAGAGAAAGAAAAAAAAAAAAAAAAAAAAAAAAGGCAGGTGAGCACAGAGATATGTCTGGGCAGAGTCCTGTGCAATAGGTGACTCAGAAGCACATGAGGCCTATGACTCATGCCCAGGGACCTAAAAACACAATAGGCCTTGCAACTGACATTGTCCACCCTAACACCGAGCCAGGTTTAACAAGGTGATAACAGACTAACCCTTGGAACAGGGCAGTGGTCCCACTTAGCACAATTGGCCATCCCTTTGAGAAGGGCAATGGCTCTGCTAAACAACTTTAAGGGACCCTCCCTTTGAGAAGGGCAGTGGCCCTGCTAAACAACTTAACAGCCAGGGAGGGGAGGCCACAGGAGAACAAAAACAAAAATGGAGTATGGGGACATCTGTAAGAGACAAAATGGAATAGGGGGATAACTGTAACAGACAGTACCAAAAAGAAACCTGTATCTAAAGCAGCTTGTCTCTCTACCCAACTGTTAAAACAGGCTCATTTGTCAGTGTGCTGACTCTACAAGCTGCAATACTATACCTAAGACTTGACCAATCAGAGCCACATGTGGAATGTGAGATAGGAGAGGAATGTTATGGTAGAGTGCAAAAGGGAGTTCCCCTAGCAATACAGAAACTGAGGCTTGAGTCTGAGATCACTTTTACTAGGGTAAAATCAAAACTAAATATGTCAAACTCACTGGAGTGGCCACCAGGGCCGACGAGAAGGGGGGAAGCCGGTACAAATTATCGTGGCCCAGCGGTCCAGAAGGGGGCCCAGGGCCCAGCTTCGTTGGCCTGGTGGGCCCTTGCTGGGGGGCCTGAAAATTTTTTTTCACGGGGCCCAAACCTGCTCTCGGTGGCCCTGATGGCCACCACTGTTGGTGGTGTGAGATTCAAATCAGGTCCTGTGATTTCAAGGGCTGGAGGTAAGACTTCTGTAGCTGAAGGGTCTTTGGGACTATGACAGTGAGAGTTATTTAGGGAATGCTTGAACAATGATTTAGAGGCAGATTCTCTGCACTAATACACTCCCTTTTGCTGTTCAAATGGAGTGGATACCTCTCATAAGTTCCCTGTTTGGGATCCTCCTGGATTTGAGGAGTCCCCAGTGGGCCTAGAACTGGCTCTTAGCCTCCCTCCTCACATCCAGCAATACAAAGGGTGTATTATGGGAGTGGCCAGAAGGTTCAGCTATCCCTAGATGTCATATGGTGCTTAGACCACTCATGCCCAGATGGTACAAATTAGCACAGCACCCAGGCTTCATTAAGCTGCCCTGGAAATGGTCTGAGAATCAGAGAGCGACAGTACTCCCCTCTCTATCACTGGCCACTCTGCTACACCCTTCATGTTTAGGGATGGGAGAATAAATTTGGATGTAATAAAAAATCCCTAAATTACAACAGAATCCAAACAAACATTGTAAAGCTCAAAAAGGTTTTAACTTTTTTTTTTCTTCTTCTGTTTCATTTTTACATGCCTAGGCACTTTTGGAAGCAGAAGTTCCAAATTATCACAAGGAAAGTTGTTCCCATGGCGGTTTTCGTCTAGACAAAAGCCCAAAGCACAGGCAATTTAACAAGAAAGCTTGTTCTCACAAGATTTCCAATACAAGAGTCTGATTTTGCAGTTCTTAATGGGACTACTCAGATAAGGATCTCATGCTGAATCCTGGTCTGATTTTGCAGATGCAAGGAATCAAATAAGTGCTATAACTGATGGTGTAAGTTACACATCGGTAAGTTGGCAAGATTGTGAATGCAAATGAATCACATCCTACTCTTCTTATGCTAATGTAAATACAAGGCAACTCTACTGACTTCAGAGTTTAACTCAGTGGGCATAACTTGCAATAGTGGGGTAACAATAGGAAAAGCAACCTATAGGAAGCTGAAGGAAGGTGTAAGATAAAGAATCATGGAGATGTTTGAGGTCTAAATGCACCCCTCCAATTTGAGACCAGGATATGGGACCACAACAGTATAGGGAAGAATGTTGGCTACAAAATGTCTGCTCTACTTGTGCAGGATGTTAAGGCTCCTGGATCTACATAATCATGGATCTCATGCCCTTCCCCCAGTGTGCCTCAAATGCCACCCTATCCCTATCTCCATTTGCAGCCTTGCTTTAGACCCTCCACGCTGTGGTTGTAGGTACAGTAGCCAGGATACTGAAAGATGTCCTTCTAATTTCTGTGTACTGCATCTTTAAACAGAGGAGGTTCCTTACTTGCTTCAGGGACGGCTGTGAAATAGCCACATTCTGAGTTAATTTCAGATGCAAAACATCACAGCGATGCAACACCCACTTGCACTGTCTCTCGAAATGCAGACTTTATATTTGTGCTTTCTTTCTTATTCTAAACTAAAAAAATTCTCGACTGAAAAACACATGCTTTGGTCTTTGCATGTGAGTCTACATAGCCCAAGGGTGAATTTCACCCTTATTGGTCAAGACTTCCGTTTCCAGAAGTGCTGCTTTGTCATCTTATTTGTTCTGCTTCCCTTGGCTGAGGCTGCTCTGAAGAAAAGCCTTTTTATGGGCTATATTACTTATGCAGCAGGCATGAAACTGCAAACACCTGGCAGAGTTTCCCTGGTGTGAGCTGCAGTTCACCTCTGAATACTCTCCAAACATCTGAAACTCATTCTGGAGATCTCAAAGGCCCTCTCCATCACTGATTGAATTTTTCTGTGCATTTCATTATATAGCAGCTGTGATTGATACTGGTGATCAGACAATGGGGGTCATTAATGTTTCAGATTGTGGTCACTGTCATCCACAAAATTAATAAATGAAGATAAATATAACATACACCTACATCCCACTCAGATTACTCCTGCTCTTGGCAGGAATCTTCTGGGAATCTTCTGGGTGGGGGGTAGTGCTGGTTGTTTTCAGGGCCAGAAACGGCCAGAATACTGGCTCACTAATGTTTGCTAGTGAACTAAAAGAAGTGAATTAGATTAATATGCTTCTAAATCAATATCAGACTCCAGAATAGCCAACCAAGAGCTGGACTGCAGAACATTTCATCTTGTGACTCTGTGGCTATCTGTCTGTTTATTTAAATGCTTTCTGTGCAGTACAGGGAGAACTACTGATTTCTCACGCAAGGTATCTGCAGTAACTGGTGGTAACTCCCTATACTTATAAACTGTGGTACCAAAATTACAGCAGCATGGAAAATGCTGAGTTTTTCTAGGTCCCCAGTGTAAGTCTTTTTCATTGTCTGATAGAAACACAAGGAGAATTCTGGCCAGATTCATACCTGGTGTAAGCAACAACTCAATTGACTTCAGCAGAGTTGTGTCTGTTTACACCAGATCTGATCAAGTGAGTATAGTCAGGCATTTGTACAACAGCAGTGCTAGAGAAACCAGTCTTCATGTTTTGATCAACATGGGAGTTTCTTGGTAACTTGGAGATGAATGGTATGTGCTGGAGCAAAGCCACTAGGAATTGAATAAGGCACCTTGGCACAGATGTCTGATTTGAGTGGCATCCTGTGAAAGTAATACGCTTTGAAGGCATTCCAGGCCTGCTACTGAGAAGACATGTAGTATTTTCTATGAAGAGGAAGTGAATGATTTGAACTTTTTCTTACTTACCTGCACCCATGGCCACCCAGAGGATTCAGGGGGCCTGGGGCAAAGCAATTTCGGAGGCCCCTTCCATAAAAAAAAGTTGCAATGCTATAGAATACTATATTCTCGTGGGGGCCCCTGCAGGGCCCGGAGCCTGGGCAAATTGCCCCACTTGCCCCTCTCCCCCCAGCGGCCCTGCCTGCACCCCGAATAATCTTCAGTGAGTGTTACACCTTTGATAATGATAGCCATATTGACCAATAAAAACACAGTGTTTTCTAATGCTATTTTATCATTTTAAACTGCTTCATTCCTGATAAGTAGAACCTTACCAAATTCACGGTCCATTTTGGTCAATTTCACGGTCATAGGATTTTAAAATGTGTAAATTTAATGATTTCAGATACTTAAATCTGGAATGTCTTGGTGTTGTAACTGTAGGGGTCCTGACTCAATTCTGAAGGCAGCAGCGCAGAAGGGTGGTGTGGTATGGTATGGTACTTCTGCGCTGCTGGAGGAGCACCACTCTCTGGCCACCCAAATCTGAAGGCAGCACAGACGTAAGGGTGGCAATACTGTGACCCCATACAATAATCTCGTGACCCTCCCCCATGACCCTCTTTTGGGTTGGGACCCCCAGTTTGAGAAATGCTGGTTCTCCCCTGAAATCTGTATAGCATAGGATAAAAGTACACAAAAGACCAGATTTCACTGGAGAGATCAGATCTCACTATCCATGATGCATTTTTCCTGGCTGTGAATTTGGTAGGGCCCTACTGTATAGGAGAGACCCCCAAAACATCACCATGGTAAATTTTAGCCATACAATGTAAATCCTGTTGCACAGCACCATTCATTTACAACACTCTGGTCCAGATTCTCAAGATGGTATAAATCAGCATAGCTTCAGTTCAGTGGAGCTGTGCCTCTTTACACCAGATGAGGCTCTGAATCATGTGTCTTTAAGTAGTGGGATATAGTATAGAAATATCGCTTTAGTTTCAAGCTGCTTTTGATCTTTCCTCGTTAATTTAGTTTCTTCCTCCAAAGTTTATTCTGTCTGTTGAATCATGTTCTTTAAAAGTTAACAAGATAAGACCCTATAACAAACAATTTTTAATTATAAAAAGGAGCAATGAGAGACTATATTTTCCAAAATTCTTTAATCAGCATTTTTTTATAGGTAGACTATCCTCTTTTTACTGTTACCTGCAACCTACAGGCAAATAGGACTTTAAAGTCAAAGGCAATGTGATCAGTACTCACAAGATGGGAAAAAAGCTGCTACTACTATAATATTATATTTTGCTAAGCAAGCAACAGAACAAATCAACTCTTTCTGGGTTTAATATTGGGACAAATTCTTTCAGTTACCACAGTACACCCACATTGAAATCAATGACATTTCACCAGTATAAAAGAGAATTTAGCTCATATCATATATATTTTATAAATGAATGAAGTATTTTACCAGGTACTCCTTTTCCACCCACTTGAAGCAGTCACACAGTACATGAAGAGACTCGCTACATCTGGGTCTTTACATACTAATCCATAGTAACCATTGACCAACGTCAAGTTTATATTAGAAAAAATCTTTAAACATTCAACAGAACAGAAAGTCAAGGTTCAAGGTCAGAGAATTCATCTTTTTCCAGATGTAGCAGAATCTGGTCATTGTAGATGCCATTTTGATTTATGCAGCTGAAAGATGGATTTATTGAAAGGGCAGCTCTGGCTTAAATTTTATATTCAGCTAAATTAAAGGTCCCATACTTGGTCTCTCCTCATTAAGAGGTGTGTTACACGTGTGCCAGGGGTAATGACACAGTAGCTAGCACACTAGATTTTTCAAGTACAGACAAGGCCTCATTCTGCTGAAGTTAAGAGCTAACCTATGAACTCATTCCTTGTAGGAAATTATTTGAATCAATTTATGGGCATTGGTGGTAATAGATTAGTCATCTCTGCAAGAGCACATATGTCGAGTGGCACATGTTGAAATTGCCATTCCATTTATTTGATGTTTCATCCATTCCACAGTTTTTCTAAAACCATGGAGTAATGTAAGCCACAATGGTGATGGGATATGATACATTCTGTAGCAACTGTATAACTTAATTTCATAGGGCTGTATAATTGCCTAATCGACAATATCCATACAACTTCACATTCCCCACCCTGGCATTTCTAACTCACCATTATTTGCTAGATCTGACTGCTTCATACATACCAGGTACTAATGCTGTAGATGGAACAATTTCAACAATATTTAGGTTGGGCTATCTTGCGCTATTACAAGTAGTTTGAGCACCTATGTCTCCCCACTGTTTTCTAAAAGTAGTCTTTACTTTTCTCTCTAATTTTGCTTTGAGGTTCATTAACTATAACATAGGGTAAGTGTATTCTCTAAGATCCTACAGAACTGACAGATAATGGACAAGACATATAAAAGCAACTAGTAATCCTAGGTGTGTCTGTTTTTTTGGATGTCTAATTTGATACACCTTAAAGAAGCCTGATTTTCAGGGTGCTCAGTCCTTTGGAAAATCTGCCCCTGTTGGGCTTGGAGTGAGGCTTAATGACATCAAAAGGAATAGGACATTGAAAAACATAGGCCTTCAAAATCACTTTTGAAAACTTTGGTCAATGGCCCTGAACCAAAATCCCCTAAAATAAGTGGGAGTCTTTTCATTGATGTCTGTGGACTTTGGTAAGGTTCTGTGCCATTTATACATATGTGATCTGTAAAGAGGAAACAAAGATGGCTGCAAGGGTGTTTCTGTGAACCTAATCCTGAGAGGTACTGAGCATTTGCCACTCTATGATGGCCGTGGGTGCTCAGTACTGCTCTGGTGGTCCCACGCTACCATTCACACACTGCTGGATCTGAAGATACCTCACCCTATGCTGATAAGGAACATGATACTATGGCCAGTTTTTTCCAAGCATATTTCCCTACAAATCTGAGCCATGCTTCTAAAACCTCCAGATTTTAGTGTGTAGGTTTTTCTAACCTAATTACATTTCAGAAAGGATTTCTTAAACCACCTGAGATGAGGTCATATCCACAGCAAATGGAGAGGAAGAACTTGCTTTTCATCATAGCAACCAAATGCTTGAAAAGAGTTCTCTTTCAGTCATTCTTTCAAAAGTCCTAAATAATCTCATACACTTGTGTCGATTCTACTTAGTTGTGTGCCTTGTTAACATGGTTCATTTATTTTTTGTTATATATTATATGATGCAAAGGGAAACACAGTGCTGAATAGCTGCAGATAACCTGGTGAGGCCTGATGGTGCACACTGCAGCATGCCTCTGAGGGTCATGTTGAGGTTGAAGTAAGATTCACACTCCCTGCAGAGATGAAATTCAGTTATAACAAAACCTTTCTCTTCGTTTCACTCAAAAAGTCTAAGATAAATGCACATTGAGCAAGAACATTTGTAGTTAAGCATGCAAAGCAGGCTTACTGTTAACCTTAATGAAAAAGAGAGGTATGTGAGGATGCACATCAGCATGAGTTAAGGTTTTGTTAGTGTCAGGCCTGACTTTCAGCCTTTCAGTGTCTTTGTAGCCCTAAATCAGACCATAATGTTGCTTAAATATATTTTGTTATTGTTACTTATGTTGTGGGAGTGACCTAAATGTGCTATGTACTATACAAACACAGAGGTGGACATAGTCACTGCCCCAAAGAGCTTATGTTTTGTTGTTGGTAAAACTAGAACAAAACCCCCTCCCATTGTTGTTGTGATATATTCCTTATAGTTTAAAAAGACATCCTTTGAAAATTGGAAGTCAAATCTTACTGAGAAAAATACAAAGGAGCATAAACTCTGGCAATTCAAGTATAAAAGTATAATCAGGCAGGCCAAAAAACAATTTGAAGAGCAGCTAGCAAAAAACATGAAAACTAATGGCAACAGTTTTTATAAGTACATCAGAAGCAGGAAGCCTGCCGAACAGTTAGTGGGGCCACTGGATAATTAAGGAACTAAAAGGCAGGGCTGGCTTCAGCTTTTCTGCCACCACAAGCGGCAAAATAAAAAAAATAAATAAATAAAAGACAAGCAACAGCACTTCAGCGGCAGCTCAATCGTGCCACGTCTTAGGCGGCAATTCGGCGGCAGGAAGGGAGGGAATGAGGGACCCGCCGCCGAATTCCTGCCAAAGACCTGGATGTGCCACCCCTTTTTATTGGCTGCCCCAAGCACCTGCTTCCTACGCTGGTGCCTGGAGACGGCTCTGCTAAAGGCGCACTTAGGGAAGACAAGGCCATTGCAGAAAAGCAAAATGAATTCTTTGCATCAGTCTTCACTGCAGAAGATGGGAAGGAGATTCCCACACTTTTTTGTAAATGACAAATCTGAGGAACTGTCCCAGTTTGAGGTTTTGGAACAAACTGATTAAATTAAACAGTACTAAGTCATCAGAATCAGATGGTATTCACCCAAGAGCTCTGAAGGAACTCAAATATAAAACTACAGAACTACTAACTGTGGTATGTTACCAGATGACTGATGGACAGCTAATGTGACTCCAATTTTTTTAAAAGGCTCCTGATGCAATCCTGGCAATTACAGGCTGTTAAAACTGACTTCAGTACCATGCAAATTGTTTAAAACTATAGTAAAGAATAGAATTATGAGACATATAAATAAACATGGTATGTTGGGGAATTGTCGACACAGCTTTTGTAAAGGGAAATCATGCCTCACCATCTTTGAGGGAGTCAATAAACATATGGATGAGGGTGATCCTGTCAATATAGTGTACTTAGACTTCCAGAAAGCCTTTGACAAGATTCCTCACAAAGGACTTTTAAGCAAAGTAAAGAGACATGGCATAAGAGGGAAGGCCCTCTCATGGATCAGTAACTGGTTAAAAGATAGGAAACAAAGGGTAGGAATAACTGGTCAGTTTTCACTGTGGCGAGAGAGGCAACCCCCTCCACCTGGGGTCTGTACTGGGACCAGTGCTCTTCATCATATTCATGAATGATCTGGAAAAAGGGCTAAACAGTGAGGTGGCAAAGTTTGCAGATGATACAAAATTACTCAAGATAGTTAAGGCTAAAGTTGACTGTGAAGAGCTACAAAGGGATCTCACAAAACTGAGTGCCTGGGCAAGAAAATAGCAGATGAAATTTGATGTTAATAAATGCAGAGTAATATATATTGGAAAACATAATCTTAACTAATATACAAAATGATGGGTTCTAAATTAGCTGCTACCACTCAAGAAAGAGATATTAAAGTCATTGTGGATAGTTCCCTGAAAACATCTGCTAAATGTCAGCAGCAGTCAAAAAAGCTAACAGAATGTTGGGAATCATTAGGAAAGGGATAGATAATAAGAAAGAAAATATCATATTGCCTCTATATAAATCCTTACTATGGCCACATCTTGAATACCACATTCAGTTCTGGTCTTCCCCTCTCAAAAAAAAGCTATATGAGAATTGGAAAAAGTACAGAGAAGGGGAACAAAAATGATTAAGGGTATGGATCAGCTTCCATATGAGAAGAGATTTAAAAGACTCAGACTGCTCAGCTTGGAAAAGAGAAGACTGAAGGGGGAAATGATAAAGATCTGTAAAATGGAGTAGAGAAAGTGAATAGGGAAGTGTTATTTACCCCTTCACATAACACAAAAACAAGGGGTCACCCATAAAATTAATCAGAAGCAGGTTTAAAACAAACATGAAGAACAAATGGATATAAACTGGCCATCAACAGGTTTAGGTTTGAAATTAGAGAAAAGTTTCTAACCATCAAAGAAATTATGTTTTAGAACAGCCTTCCAAGGGAGCAGTGAGGGAAAAAAACCTAACTGGTTTCAAGACTGAGTTTGATAAGTCTCTGTAGGATGAGATTGTATACAGTGTCATGTGGCCCATCTGTGACTGCTAGTAGTAAATATCCTTAATGGCCAGAGATGGGACATGAGATAAGGAAGGCTCTGAGTTATTACAGTGAATTCTTTCCAGGTGTCTGGCTTATGGGCCTTGTTAACATGCTCAAGGTCTAACTGATTGCCATATTTGGGGTCAGGAAGGAATTTTCCCCCTGCTCAGATTGGCAGAGATCCTCTGCAGAATGGGGCACAGGTCACTTGCTGGTTTAAACTAGAGTAAATGGTGGATTCTCTGTAACATGAAGTCTTTAAATCTTGATTTGAGGCCTTCAGTAACTCAGCCAGAGGCTATGGGTCTAATACAGGAGTGATGGACAAGATTCTGTGACCTGCAATGTGCAGAAGGTAAGACTAGATGATCACAATGGTCCTTCTGGACTTAAAGTCTATGAATCTAGAAGTATTTCTTCACACAACGCACAGTCAGCCCGTGGAACTTGTTGCCAGGGTAAATTGTGAAGGCCAAAGTATTAGTTAAGTTCATGGAGGACAGGTCCATCAATGGCAATTAGCTTAGATGGTCAAAGACGCAACCCCATGCTCTAGATATTTCTAAACCTCCGACTGCTAGAAACTGGGACTAGATGACAGGAGATGGATCATTCAAATATTGCTCTGTTCTGTTCACTCCCTCTGAAGCATCTAACACTGGCTGCTGTCAAAAGACAAGATACTGGGCTAGACTGGGACCTGACCTTGTATGGCTATTCTTATGTTCTTATGTTGCTGTGGCTGACGGTAGGGTGGCATTTTTAAAAAGAGAAAGAAAATGCATAAATATAATATAGAGTTTGAAAATATTTGTTGATACACTGCTTCCCACCATCCCCCATGAGCAGAAAGAGGCAGTGGGAAAGATTGTGCCTGCCTGAAAGATAGTGCCTTGGTGCTCTTGCTATTCAGGATTGTAGCTTAAAAGCCACAGTCTCAGAATATGTGAATATACACAATGGGTATATGAATATATGTGAATATACACACCACCACCATTTTTGTACCATGTACACAGTATCGTATTTACCATTGGAAATGAAAAGATTGATTCACCTCTGCATTAATCTGGTTCTATGTTAGTGTAACTCCATTGAGTTAAGTGTGCAAGAGGAATGGTGCACACTGAATACATAGCTTCAGTATTTCTTTTTATCTTCCTTATCCAATGTGTGGCCCCATGCCCATTTTAACGCACATCATCCAAAGCTTACACTGAACACAGAAATATTAATTCCGCAGGGTCTTTTCTATGGCATCCTGACCATACATGAGTGCTTCATTACAATAATGAATTTATCCTCGCAATATCCCTGTGAGGTGAGGAGGAATTATGCCTTTTTTACAGCTGGGGAACTGAATCACAAAGAGAGTAAGGCCAAAATTGTCAAAAGTGTCGACTTTTGGATGCCCAAACTGAGACACCTAGGACTTGTTTTCAGTGTAGGTAGCATTTTTGAGCATTTTATATGTTCAGTGCACAGCTCCAATTTGTTTCAGTTGTAGCTGTGCTCCACATTTCTGCAAATATGACTCTAGATGTCTAAAATTAGGCATCCAGAAAATGAGTGAAAAATGTGATATAAATGACTTACCCAGCATCACACAGGAACTGTGTGGCAGATGCAGGGATAGAATCCAGTTCTCCAGGGAAGCATTCAACTAACTTAACCATGAGACCTTACTTTCTCTTCCTGCAATCCCTTGCCTCATTCACTACACAACTTCTAACTTCTGCACCAAATGCAGCAGGGATCCTACACACAACAATCTCCTTCACAACTCTGATTCATCCGCAGAGCAGGTCCATCTTGTGCATTGAATGAAGCAGGGAAACTTGCTGAAAAAAATAGTATGGGATTATGTAATTAAAGACTGAATCCTAAGGCCTACACACAAGGGTGGGGTGGGGACTGAATTAAGGTTACACGGTCAACCTAACTCTGACATCTTTAATCTTTGAGTACTTGACTTTGCAGCCTTACAGCTTCTTTAACATTTTTGAGAGGGGTGAAATGTAATATTATATATAGTGTATACAGTATAGTCTCTATACCTGCCACTGCTATGCCTATAATAATGTATTATGTATACGTATAATACATGTGCACATATACATATATGTATATATGTATTTTGCACACACATTACTTATAGATAACAATCAATCAATCAATCAGGGATTTTCCAAGAAAATGAAGGGCAGTCAATATTTGGCAGAAGTATACATTTCTTAAATTGAAATTTAGATGCTCTTCTAACGGATTATATGAGGAGCAGGTAGAATTTCATGTTAACCCGTTAAGAAAAGAATGTTGTGTTCTTTTTTACTGGCTAGTGGTGGGAACTGGCTGGAAATAAAGCTAGTGATTTACCTGTCAGATAATAGGATGGCTATATTTTTGTTTTCTGGTGTACAAACATTTCTAGTGCTTTGGAATTAATTATTAATATCCTTTGTTTTTAATTTGTTAAAATGTAAACAAACCAAATTAGATTCAGCTCATTCTGTCTAGATTTGTTTTACAGCAACAAGAGTTTTACTCTAATAATTGTCTACAAAGGTTGTGCAGATGACATGTGGGGAATTTACCATGAGGTTAGATGATGTGTTGTTTTAGCATAGTAGTGGTAATTCGCAACATGTATAGAGATCTAAGAGGATGCTGCCACTTTTCCAGCAATACACACAGAGGAAGTATTAATCAGCTGTGTTCCTTCATTTCATTTACTGCCTGCGCCATGCTGGATTGCATTCCTTGAGCTTGCAAAATTCAACTAACCTGGTCTTTAGATGAGAGAAATACAGCTGCTAGGCTTATGCTGTCCTATGCATGGTGGTTTTTTCATTGTCTATGTAGTAATGCTTCAAATATCAATAGATTTGTTATTCTGATTGTGATTTATATGCCCATAGGAAAGGAGGGGGCGGGAATGAAAAGAGGCAATTGCAGAACGATGCATCCTGCTCATGCATCCTGCAAATGAGGTGGCACATCAGAAGTGGTATGTCTTAGTTAATGCACTTTGCATAAGTGAGTGAATGCATTAAAAACATAAATAAATAAAGAGGATATTCTTAATAAAGAATATCCTCTTTCCGCTTCTCCTATTCCCTCACCTTCATTACCCTAGTCAGTGTTTGAATTGGGAGTCGGAAATGGTGGTGTTGTCTTGTCCCAAAGGCAGTCTCTGGTTATATATTTCGCAGTTCATATTAACAACAGATAGATATTATTTAAAGAGCATTTAAACAAGAGAACTGTGCCCTCAACAATCAACTTGTACCATGTCAGTCGGACTGCTACCTTCAACTCTATTATGCTTCCATTTCTGTCTCCCTGCATTCTCATGCCACCTCCCTCAAGCTCAGACATAAGGTTTATTTCCTATTAGTCTCCACTCCCACCTCCTCATTATCCCTCCACTTTGGGAAAACAAGCAATTTGTTCTACAGTTCCCCTGAAAACATGCCATCCCATTTCTCAGACTGGAGCCATTAGCATTGTGTTTGCAGGACATTTTGTTTAAGTAAGAGTAATTTGGGGGAGGAGGAATGAGCCTTCTCATTTGATATCCATCCACTGATAAGCTTAGAACACATATGCTTTTCCTTCAGAATCAGCCTATGAGTTCATTTGATATTTTCTGCCATCAACTAATTCCTTTCTTCCAAAGGATGGTATCATGCTCTGGCTTTAAAGAAGAGATAGACTAATACAAGTCAATTTTAAAAATTGTCTGACTGATGAAAATATTTGTAGGAAGTCTGCATACATATCAACTATTATTCACAATATCATGATTTGTCTCATGATGAAACCATATATCAAAAATGTGTTCTATTTCAGGAACCTAACTCCGAGTTCTGTTACACCAGTGCAAATCTGGAGTAACTCTGTTGACTTCACTGGAGTTTCTCCACAGGTGTAACTAAGATCAGAATCCCAAGTGATCCCAAGGAACCACTTTGCATGTAATCCTGATCTTAAAATTATATTACACCAATGTAAATCTGTTGACCTCGCTGGTGAGTCTCTCCTGATTTACAGCAGTGTAAGTCAGAGCAGACTCAGACCCTATTGTTGTATGTATTTATTTTTACTCAAAGGATCTCAATTCCACATAGCATTACTGTCTCATATACATCAGCTGTTAGAAAAAAACCATAGTAATCGCTATACTGGGTTAGACTGGACCAGTGGTTCATCTAGCCCTGGATCCTGTCACTGAGGTACGATGCTTCTAAAGAAGGTTCAGGAAACCCTGCAGCTGGTGATTATGGGAAATCTGCCCCCAGAAAAGGTTTCTTCTTACCTCCCCACCCCAATAATTAGATATGAATTTATGCCTTGAAGCATGAGGGTTTATATCCTTCCCAAACTTTGTTATTCTTTTAATATCTCTAATTAAAACATTGACTAGTCTTGTTATCCATATAAGTGTCTTGTCCTTTTTGAGTCCTGTTAAGTGTTTGGCCTTAAATATGTCCTGTCATGATGAGTTCCACAGGCTAATTATGCCTCGTGAAAAAAGTATGTTGAATTTGATGCTTTTCAATTCAATTGTCTATCCACTGTTTTTTGTGTTATGAGAGAGGCTACATAGGAGTTCCCAAACTACCTTTACACTGTTCATTATTTTATATAGCTCTATCATATCATCTTTTACTAGTCTCCTTTTGAGGTAAACAGTAGAGCTAGTAACATTTTTAATTTAAAAAAACTTTCAATGGAAAAATAGGGGCAATTTTTTTGAAGAGCTCTAGTAAATACCATCAGTCTTTACAGTCTCCCATGATGTTTTTTTCCCATACCCCTAAGTATTCCCGTTGCCTGTCCCTGAACTATGTCTAATTATGCTATATCTTTTTTGAGCTACAATGAGCAGAACTGAGCTCAGTATTCTATGTTGAGGTTTCATTGATTTACATAATGGCATTATAATACTTTCCATATTATTCTCCATCCTGTTCCTTATGTGTCCCAATGGGAGCTGCAGGGGTGGTGCCTGCAGATGGGGCAGTGTGAAGAGACGCCTGGCTGCGCCTCTGCATAGGAACCGGAGAGTGGACATGCCACTGCTTCCGGGAGCTGCTTGAGGTAAGCGCTGCTTGGAGTCTGAACCTCTGAGCCTCTCCCCATGCCCCAACCCCTTGCCCCAGCCCTGATCCCCTCGATTCCAGCCTGGAGCACCCCCTTGCACACCAAACCTCTCATACCAAGCCCCACCCCAGAGCCTGCTTTTGGCTCCTACATACTCCAACGCCCCATCCCAGAGCCTGCACCCCCAGCCAAAACCTGTACCCCTTCCCACACCCCTGTCCCAGCCCTGATCCCCTTCCTGCTCTCTGAACACCTCAGTCCCAGCCCAGAGCACCCTCTTACACCCCAAACTCCTAATCCCCAGGCCCACCCCAGAGCTCGCACCCCCAACCGAGCCCTGACTCCCTCCCACACACCAACCCCAATTTTGTGAGCATTCATGACCCATGATACAATTTCTATTCCTCGATGTGGCCCTCAGGCCAAAAAGTTTGCCCATCCCTGTGCTTCAAGATGCATTCTTTTCACATTATACAGCTTATATGGGAATGCCGTTAGGATATATGAGTTGTTTTTGAGTTCCAAAATTTCCAGCACAGTTGTCTGCATGTGTTTCAATGTAGTTTTAAAAATGCATTCATAATATGCCTCACACACCTTATGGGTCCTAAATTAACTTCATCAACTCTGGAAAAGGAACTAGACGTTGTGGGCAGCACGATGAAGACTTCTGTTTAATACACAGCAGCAGCCAGGCGTCTCTTCACACTGCCCCATCTGCAGGCACCACCCCTGCAGCTCCCATTGGAACCCCGGACGGGGGCGTTGGAGTATGTAGGAGCCAAAAGCGGGGCCATGCCACAGTTTCCAGGAGCCATGTTTGGTGTAGCCCCAATTCTGCACCCTGGCTGAGGAATGAGAGTGTGCACCAAGCCATGTGGTGCGGCCCCCAACCCAGCGCCCCAGCTGGAGCAGGGCCGAGCAGCGTGGTGTGGTCCCTGACCCAGCACCCAATCTGGAGTGCCGGAGCAGGGCAAGCCCCAGAACCCACTCCCCAGAGGAAGCTCACAGGCCAGCTTAAAACGGCTCATAGGCCGTAGTTCGCCCACCCCTGTTGTAGCAAGAGAAATCATTAGTTTGTCATGTCCAAAGGCAGATGCTGAAGCACAAATTCTTTATAATTTAGCAATAAGCAATATTCAATAGAGTTTTCCTTAGGACAGTTTAGAAGAGGACTGGTGATCTGCTACACTGATAAATAAAGTAGAGCAAAATACTGCACTCAGAGCAAACAGCAGATCTCTACTCCTATAGCCTATTGTCGCTACATATATACAACTAAAAGAACAGGAGTACTTGTGGCACCTTAGAGACTAACAAATTTATTTCAGCATAAGCTTTCATGGGCTACAGCTCACTTCTTCGGATGCATAGAATGGAACACACAGTCAGGAGATATTTATACATACAGAGAACATGAAAAGGTGGAAATATGCATGCCTTTTCATGTTCTCTGTATGTATAAATATCTCCTGTCTGTGGGTTCCATTCTATGCATCTGAAGAAGTGAGCTGTAGCAAACGAAAGCTAATGCTGAAATAAATTTGTTAGTCTCTAAGGTGCCACAAGTACTCCTGTTCTTTTTGCGAATACAGACTAACACGGCTGCTACTCTGAAACCTGTCATATATACAACTGTTGAACATGTTCACTTTTGCTTTCCTCTAGTGGCCCAAATCTGCAACCCTTGAGTACCTCTTGCATGAGTATCCCATTGTATTCAATGGAACAAAACACATGAGCAAGGGTTGCAGAACTAGAAGCCCTATGGGCTTGATACAGAGCCCACTAAAATAAATGGGAATTTTTCCACTGACTCTAATGGGCTTTGGATCAAGCCCCATTTGCACAAAATAAATGACAATGGGAGAAGTATAAAGGTAGGGAGTGAATGATCTGAAAACTGAGATCCACTATGTGGGTCTGAGAACATAATTCTGCTCTCTGATTTTCAAGATAAGGTTCACTGATAAGGTATGTGGGTCACATGGGCCTGATCCAAAACCTGTTGAATTCAATGGGAGTCTTTTTACTGATTTTAGTGTGCTTTGGATCAGGCTCTATATGGTCTGCACACTACTGAGAAAAACACTCTTCCCCGGAAAACAATTGATGTACCATAGAAAGTGTGCATTTTACACTAATTTTCATTTGGCATTCTCAAGCTATATCCTTCAATACAAAAATCAGTCAAATAAATAAATTAAATAATACAATAAGATACCTCTTTTTCTCTAGAAAGCTTAGAGTAATAAAAAGAACAGTGGGCAAAAGTGCTTTAAATATATTAACATTTTTAACTCTGCAAGCCTTGTTCTAAAGAAAGAAAACTGCTGTTTCACTTCCCTGGAGCCATTGATAATATGATGCAAGAACATCAGAGAAAATCTAATCCAAGATAGGTGCAGTCCCCAAGGGAAAATGCTCTTCTTTGTTTTAGATTTCCACTGGAAATCTGGGAGATTTTGCATGCAAACATCTTATTTCATGGGGCTGCTTCTGAAATTGAGAGATTAAATCTAGCACCGTATAAAGGGCTTTTCAATAAAGTGGGTTTCACAGTCTTCTGTTTACAGAAAATTGATGCATCATCTAATATGTCTGAAATTGCTAACTTCTGTTTCACTAAAACTGAAGGAATTTCAGCTGACCCATTATCTAATCAAGAAAAATATTCCCTTAGCATCTTGTCTTAACATAACTAGTTGGCAAAGCAGTGTTTGAACTGGTATATATCACGATTTGTTACAGCAGCAAAATGGACTTCGATTTTCCTGAGAAAGTTATATTTACAGAATTATCCATCATCCGTTAAGTGCTCACAAATATATCAAAATATATCAAAAGCTGTGAAGAAACTATTCTGTCCTAATTTCTTCTTCTTCTCCTCTTTTTTTCCCCCTGTGAGCTTGATGCTTAAACTTTTAAGATTGGTGAGAATTAGAGTCAGGTGAATACTGAAATACTTCATTTCAGTGAAGACATTCTGTGCTAGCCAGAGCTGACTTCTCAATTCTCCAAACTCTAAAAGGGTTTTTTTTCCCTGACATTTTTCATCACTGATAGATACTTCTATTGAAGCAGCAGCAGACTGATGTTGAGCGGATAATCCTAAACAGCCCTGGAGTTTGCATTTCCTACCAGACTAATATGTGACTGGACCACTACATCCAAGGAGCACTGTATTAACACTAGGACCACAATGGCCAGTATTTTCAAAAGGAGCTAGTGATTTTGAGTATCTCAATTTTGGGATGCCCAATTTGAAAAACTGTAAAGGAATGTGATTTTCAGACAATGTTGAACTCTGAAAATCAAACCCTTTTAGGGTGTTTCAGGTTAGGCCCCCAAATCACTAGTTGCTTTTGAAAAACTGGGCCACTAATCTGTCGCTGTCAGAACAACTTCTAATATTCCAAAGCTCTGAGCAGCTTTCAAACAGGCTATGTTATTTAACAAAACAAAACAGCAACAACATGCCAGAAAAATGCTTCATCCTAAATGTGGAAATTCCACCTAAAACTAGTAGTCAGTACTCAGCTCGGGAGTTAGCCCAGTACCATATTTAAGGTCAAATATCACAGGGCCAACTGGGATTACAAACACCTGAGATACAGCACTTGTTTCTAGCCCTAGCAAGTCTCTGGATATCAAATCTTTAATAACAATAAACAATACCTAGCTCTTATATAGGACTTTCCTTCAGTAGATCTCAAAGTGCTTTACTAAGGAGGTCTGTATCATTAATGCAATTTTATAGATGGGGAAACCGAGGCAGAGAACTGCTGGGACTTGCCCAAGGTCATCCAACAGGCCAGAGTCAGGAATAGAATGCAGGGGTTACAGGTAGAGAGACAGAAAAAAATCGTTACTCTTTAAAGTTTTCTAAAATAGTTTTTCTCTGAAACATATGACACAGACAAAATACACGAAGGAGTGATGTATAAAGGTTTTATTGATTCTCATTCAGAGTGATTTGAATAACTCACTCATGCCTTCACCTTGTGTGAGTAATGTGGCTATTCAGAATTCATGACAATACAACCTTTATGCCACACTGTCATGTCTCAGTCATCTCTGTCTCTCTGTCCCTCTCATATTTAATATCACTGAGTGACATACATTGAGGTCCAAAGTCTACACGTTCTGCCCTCATTTACATGGATGAATTCAATAAGAGGTTGCAGCTATCTAACTAAGGGCAGAATTGAGCCCCAGTTTTCCAAATGCCTTTATAGTAATTCCGATTATTTAGGGCAGGCCTTTGTTCGGGAAGGTGCTTAGATGCCTGTCTAATTTGAAGCATGACTAGTTCCACTTAAGTGAATGGGACTACTTGTGCTTAAAGTTATGGGCGTGCTAAGAACCATACTGAATCATGGAGACTTGATTCTCAATGTACACTGCTCAGTCTCATCAGATGGGGCAGTAGAACATTGGCTTAGTGCAGTGTTTCCCAAACTTGGTATGGTGCTTGTGTAGAAAAGTCCATGGCGGGCTGGGCTGATTTGTTTACCTGCCATGTCCACAGATTCGGCCAATCACGGCTCCCACTGGCCACAGCTCGCTTCTCCAGGCCCATGGGAGCTGCTGGAAGCAGCGTGGGCCGAGGGACGTACTGGCTGCCACTTCCCGCAGCTCCCATGGGCCTGGAGCAGTGAACTGCAGCCAGTGGGAGCCTTGATCGGCAGGACCTATGGACGTGCCAGGTAAACAAACTGGCCTGGCCCACAGGGGTCTTCCCTACACAAGCAGCATCCCAAGTTTGGGAAACACTGGTTTAGTGAAAATATACGCTTTGTTATCAGTTTAAGATTCTTTTATTTGGTTATAGAGCAGTTTATGTGTTTATGTTAGCCTAAAATTATTTGGAAATGAGTTAAATAGCTCCATGCCTGTTTAAAGATTTGCATTTCTTAAGCATAAGTAAAACCTGAAAATATTTTCTTCACAATTTGAAGCTGATGGTAAAACAAGGGAAGCTGAGCAAGAAGACTGTAGGGGACTGGTTAGTATCCAAGCAAAATCACCGGTTGAATTCCACTCTTTTAAATTCAGAGATAATAAAACATCCCAAGTTTGGAACTAGAGGAAAATTCTAAAATTGGAGGTTTCTAGAAATACAGAGTGAGAATGTGTGGAAGTTATAAAGGGAACTGAGGGAACTCTTAAAAAGCTGGAAATTGGAACTCAGAGTTTGTACTTTATCCAGATTTTGCTTCAAGAAATTAAAAGCTGATCTCTTTTCTAAAATACAGAGACTAAAATTAGAATTGTATGCATGTCAGATGGCAGGCCTGCTAATACCATCTTCATTTATAGAGCATTTATATACCCATGCAAGACCAAGTGTATTCATGGTAAAGAGATTACAAATAAATTGATTTAGAACCATGCTTCTGCAGTTGATTATTTTTATTTTAACCAGAGAAAAACAAAATTCACAAATTTCTGAGGTTTTTTTAATGTTGTTCCCAAGATTCAGCAAGATTTAAGCATAACTAGAGACATTGACAACACCTCCACTCCCACCAAAAGTTTGTTTTAATGACTGATGGAATGGGAGGACCAAAGATGTAGATGCCATACGGACATGCAGGGTGTCAAGCCAGCTACATGCAGCATAAATGAGGAGGTGCTCAGAGAGATTGCCTGCAGCCACTGATCTCACCTGAACAGGAAATAGAGCAGAGGCGGCCCTCCTGAACAGGGCCAGCTTTAGGCCTATTCCACCAATTCCCCCAAATTGGGCCCCACGTCTAAGAGGGCCCTGCACTCAGTGAGAATCCCTTCTCTGGCTAGAGGCGCCTTTTTAATTTTTACTCACCTGGCGGCGCTCCAGGTCTTCGGCAGCACTTCGGCAACGGGTCCTTCACTCGCTCCGGGTCTTCGGCAGCACTTCGGTGGTGGGTCCTTCAGTGCCACCGAAGACCTGGAGTGAGTGAAGGACCCACCACCAAAGTGGCACCGAAGATTCGGAGCACCACCCGGTGAGTACAAGCCCCACGTGTTTTTTTACGTGTGTTTTTTTTCTGAGTCATCCTTGCTGGGGCCCCGTCAAAACTGTCCGAATTGGGCCCCGCACTTCCTAAAGTCGGCCCTGCTCCTGAAAACACTGCCTTATCGCCCTTTTAAGGATAGCGATGATGAAGGGCTTCATGCAATCATCTCATCTCAACATGGTCACTGTCAGCCTCAGCCCTATCCCATTGAAGAGAGAGGATGAGGGTAAAGTGGATTTGCAGCAAGGTGCAGGGAGATCCAACTACTGAAATGATGGGGCTAGGAGCAGAGTAAAAGTCTTCCAGTGCAGAACCACTGATATTCTTTTGAAAAGCCTCGCTCCAAAGTAAAGACTTGTGTATAGAGTTGTATAATTAAAGAAATACTGATTAATTCATTATCTGATATTTGCATTTGTTGTGGTGGGAGTTTGGGAAAGTAGCTGGGATTGATTACCACCTAGAATCCTTGTAACAATCAATCTCAGAAAATAACTAGATACTTGTTTTACATAGTGCCACCCACTGTTGAAGAGAATGAGCATGGCCAAACTGCAAAACAGCTACACCTCTACCCTGATATAACGCGGTCCTCGGGAGACAAAAAATCACACCACGTTATAGATGAGACTGCATTATATCAAACTTGCTTTGCCGCCCTTGATCCCTGACCACCCCCTCCGGAGAACCTCATCCCTAGTCACCCCCAGGGCCCCACCCCCTACCCAACCCAACCCAACCCCCCTGTCTGCTCCGACCCCTATCCACCCACCCGTAGGATGTGGAGCAGTCCGACTCCAGCCCGCTCCACTCCGCCACCTCCCAGCTGTGGTTATATACAGTTATATACAGACTCTAGACCTGATGGAGAACTTCAACAAGATCTGCCTCTACAAACCCAATCCAGCAACAGCAGGGTTGCTAGAACATAAGGTGAGTATCCATGGATCTAGAACCCGGGTCTGCTGGTCCCTGATCAACTCTTTCATCCATGTCATCACCAGAAGCCTCTGGTAGAACAGTGACTGATGGCCTGTGAGCCTTATGGGCCCAAGCCCAAGCTGTGCTGCCCACAAAGGTTCTGATTGACAGTGCTCCCAGGATCCCTGATTGGTTCAGTGCACTACTTAAGCCTGGATGAGACACCAGGAAGCTGTCTGTGCAACTAGCTGGATCCTCAGTCATGTACTATGACAGACCCTGCTCCTTTACTTCTGGTGGTTGGCCCTTAGTTCTGGGTCTCTAGCTCCACCCACTAGGCTGCGCTGTTCATGACCTAGCCATGACAAAACCTTACTATAGCTCTCTAAAGATTACCTAGGATCTATAAAGAGTCAAATCTTAACCCAATTTCTTCTACAGGAGAAAGTATAAGTTACTAAGTAAACTGCATAGAGACAGAAAGACTAATTAAACCATTCAACCATTGGTCTTATATTAACATTGTGACTTGATTGCTGATTGTACTCATGCAATAATTTGACAAATTGTTGGTTTTAAATTGTTCTCTTTCAGTTAACCTCTCCTAATTTCTGTAATTGCTAACTTCTTGATTTACACTGTACTTCCAATCTAATTTTCGTATTCTTTAGTATTATAGGGATGCACAGCAATTTAGTTAACCTTACAGTTTGATGCTCTTGAATAAAAGTAATAATAACACAACAAATTCGCTTTTCTCTGATCAAATGGCAACTAGGTAAAACTACCTGTAATTAAATGGACTTTAATTAAATACTAATAGAGCATTTGACTCCGTTCTGAAAGCCCTATTAACTAATTAGTAGTACAAGCTGTAGGGTTTCACCCAGTCATCCCTAGGTTAGAGCTCGAGCAAATTGTTGCCCGTTATTGAAACAAGCCCCAATAAGATGACCAGCAAAACTCTGGGCTTAGATTGCTGGGCTCCCATCCAGCTGGTTCTTTTGTGCATTAACTTTCCTTATTTCTTCTGCCAGGTGTGACAAAGAGAGACTGCCGATGTCACCCTGCTGGGGCTGGCCTGGCTCTACACAAAGGTGAGTGAGCTCTGAAGCCTTCAGTTACAACCCATCAGTGCCTTGAAGGGGAGGTGTTTAGTCAATTTGGAACTAGCACTGGGATGACTTGTGAGGCTGAACATGGAGGATAAGATAGGAATGGAATTCTGCAGCTGGGGAGCAGAGGACAGAGATTTTTATTTTAAACATATGTATTCATCATGGCTCAAAGCAGGGATGGCAGTGGGAATCTGCATCTGGAAAGCTAAGGCAGGAGATGATTTTTTATTTCAGACATAAATTATGCATTAATTGTTGCTTGAAGGAGGGATCAGTGTGAGAATCTGTAGCATGGGGAAGGACAACAGGCAAAGATGATTTCAATTTTAAGTATATTTATTAAATCATAATTCAAACCAGAGTTTGGGTGGAAATCTGCAGCTGGAAGTGATAGGGCAAAGGGAAAAGATTACATTTTTGTATTTTAAACATATTCATCAATCATAGCTCAAAGCAGGCACTGGTGTGGGGATCTGCAACTTGAGGATGGAGAGGAACACTCAGGGAGAGACAAATTTTATTGATTTTTACATTTAAGTTGGTTCAGGGCTAGTGAAAGCTGCTGGAGTGACATTCCTGGAGACCAAGGTCCCTCCATTTATCCACAGAGCTGGAGAATGCAAGATTCTCCACTGTGCTTCACCAATGTTCCTCTTTTCTAAGACCTTGTCTACATTGCTATTTTTACCTGAGTTTGTAACCAGTTAGTGACACAACTGGCTCTAAACATGGTTTTGACGCCACTCACAAGTATGGCAAGTATTCCCTCAGTGGACTGAGATTAAACAATGGTTGTCTTTTTGTGACCAGTTTAGTTCACAAGTGTGGGTGGGGAGGGGGGGGTGTTTTTATTGTATTTATTTACCTGTAGAAAGAATCTCCTAACCATGTCTGTGTAATTGGTGTGGCCAGTCCATCTTCCTCCCATCTCTAGTGAGATGGATCCTCATAGTATATTGCCCCATGTGTTACTGGTGTCAGATGTTCTCTGGACACTCTATAGACCCCACACTTTCCCATAATGCACTGACACAAAAACTGTGTGGGTAGGTGTGGCTATGAATTGTGGGATGTGTGGGGGTGGTTGTTAAAGTGGTTAAATGCCTGCTAGGAATTAAACTAAAACTACCAACATGGTTCACATAAGTTATCATTCTGGGGTTATTTGATAACAAGGCTAGGTCACTACCCAGCTGAGTTTGCTTCAAACTAGTGACATAGATATGAAGAGCTCTGTATCCCATAAAAAAAGAAGCAAGTTTGTTGCAGAATATTTTTGGGGTTCTCACTGCCCCTATACTTTATAGTTCACCCTTCCTGCACCTCCCTTAGCCCTGGTTGGTGCCTCTTCACCTCTTTCTGCCTCTCTAGACAGCAGCTGCTTCTCTTGGCTCTCCAGTAGGAGAACCTGTGGAACCAGCAACTTCTCCTCATTTTTTCCCAACTCCCCACCAAGCAGAAGTTAACCTTTGGGATTGGCTGTTTCTCTTTATCCACTTATAGGGAAAGTGGGACTTATGAGGGAAAAATGAGAGAGCATGGTTCTCCAACTCCTTTGATCCAACTTGCTGCTCATTGCCATTGCTCTGAGCCATCCTAGCTCATGGAAAAATAATTATTATAATAAATATATTGCATTTAAATTGGGATGGAACAGGTTGCAAGTATCCAGCTGAAAAGGTGAAATCATAGAAGTAATTCAGAGAAAAATAACAAAGGAGGATCCTATATGTGCCAAAATAAATGAAAGTGCCATTCTATGTACACACTAAGGAGCTGTAATTGTCCTTTCCAGTGTGTTTCAGGGTAATCCATTTGTTCAGGAAGTTGCATTGTTATTTAAATGCTGCATAATGCTGATTGCAAAGAGGAAATGAAAGGTTAAGCCTAGTGAACACGTAACAAAAGTGCTAGAGCTAATCCATATTTTATCTTAGAAAGATCAGCTCTTTTCCTAGCTATGATCTGAATCCGCACAGCTGGCCAGTATGTTTTATATTATGGCCCAGGATAAGAACATTTGTCCATCCACAGGTTGATGTATATGAGAGTCACTAAACACTATGAATTTTCTCAGTGCATCATTACAAAACCACCTGTGCTAAATAACTTTCTAATACACTGTGAAAACTGGTAGAGCATTCAATGAGCTTCATAATATCTCATTTTCTTGGTGACTAGCTTTAGTGGTTGCACATTTGTTGTACAGGGTAAAATGAGTAGAAACACTTGTTTCAAGACTCTTTTACATCCTTTTCATGGTACACACCAGCATCTGTCTCTTCTGGCTGCACCAGTCACACACTATAACAATAGCATTAACATTCGACCACTAAATTTCACTCCAACCTCAAAACTGCAACTTAATAGCACTTGATACATATCAATATATTTGACCAAATTAAAAAGCTGGTAAATTGATTTTTTTTAATCAGTTAAAGTGTAATGCCTTCCCTGTGCCTACTACATCCTCTTACCTAAACAGAGGTCTACTGTTTGCTGCTTTTTTTAAACCAATGCTCCTCTAAGAAAGATTGTCTCCTGGAAATTTTTGAAAAAATTCTTTACTTTGAAACAGCTCTTCTTCAACAGCTCTACATATTCCCACGCATGGGGTACAAGGTGCCTCAACTCAGGGGTGCAATGGAGGGGAGGAGGCAGGGAGCCCTGCCCCCACCCCTTTGGCTGACTGAGCAGAGACCTGGCAGCCACCACTTCACCTCCCAGCCATCTCTAAGTCAGCAGCATGGGGTGGCCCCACAGCCATGGGCCCACTGCCAGCACAGCAGATAATGGACCAGGGTACCTGCATCTACAACCAATGGAGAAACCTCTGCAGGAGTTCTGGCACTGCAGGCTGGGAGGGGAGGCCCTGGCACTTTCCAAAGCCTCCTGCCCTAGCTGGGGCTGTAGCCCAAATGGCAGGGTTTTGCACGGGGAGTGGGGCACTACATGATACCCTCCCGCCTCATGCTCACTGATTTGCCCTGCCCTGGAACTGGGAGCTCAGTATGGGCACATGCCAGTGCTTCCTTCCCTGGCTACAGCCCCTCAAACCTGCCTACATCTGGCTCTGCCCTCTGTGAGCTGTGTGCCAAACTGAGCCATACCTGGAGGACACTGTATGCTCCACCATCTTCTCTGTCCCAAGATAGGGACCCTCCTGGAGAGGGGAACTCTCCCTGAGGCTGCCTCCTTAGGAAAATTCTAGTTGCACTCCTGCCTGAACTGCGGTCTACTAGAAACTTCTGGTAGGCTGTGATCTTAGGGGCACATGAGTACCTCTTTGCAGAACTGATTGTTTGGGGTCTGTCTATATAAAGGAGATGCGAGACTTAACTGTCTTGGTTTGTTTTTGACCACTTTCCATGGTGGACATGAGAAATTTCGCTGCTGTGCCTGAGTCTGACTATGTTGTATGTAGAGAGACAAGGTGGGTGAGATAGTATCATCTATTAGACTAACTTCTGTTGGTGAGAGAGACAAGCTTTCGAGCTACACAAAGCTCTTCTTTTCTAGTCCAGTCCTTTTCCAGTCAAAGCTAAATACAAGAACAGCACATATTCTATCTGTTTACCTACTTATCTGTTTTGTTCTTGTTTTTAGATGGGAGATTCTTAGTACCTTTCCTGGAGCTGAAGAAGAGCTCTGTGTAAGCTCACAAGCTTATCTGTCATCAACCAATGTTGGTCCAATAAAAGATATTACCTTCACCCTTGTCTCTCTAATATCAACTCTGCATATATTGTATGTATTACATGGATTTGGGGTAGTATTTGTTGTAAATAGGTAACTTTTTGAAAGTTTTAAAGTGAGTCTAGTTTTCTGTGTCAAGAGTGGTAGGTATATTCTTGAAATATTTACCTTAGGGCCCCTCTTGGGTTCATGCAGATGATGGCCAACCTGAAGAAAGGTGGTAATAGGTGTGTTTCCTGCTCAGAATTATTTCCTGAGTCACTCACCCTCCTTGCCTTCTCTATTTAGGAGATACACACTACTCCAACAGATATGAAATCTGCTATAGTTGCACTCCTTGAGCCCACTGAGACTGGCAGTTGGAACTTCAAACCTTTTTACTGAGGCAGTCATTGAGAGCTCAGTTTGAGGAGCCATCCGAGGTTCCCGTACAAGGCACTGTGCAGGACCCAAAGAGAGTGTGGTGGGCTCCTAAGCCCTGCACCAGCAGACTTCAAAAACCAGTAATGGCACAGCCAAAACTGCCTAACAAGAGGACAGGTATAGCAGAACATGGAAGCCTTCTGAGGCTCATCAGTTGGCAAAGACATCCTGGGGAGGGGAAGTACACAAATCAATGGCCTTAACTCTTAACAAGGAAATAGGAGCACTTCTGTATGGTTTTAGATTTTCCTTGAACTATTTGAACTTTGTATTGAGGTTTCCCAAAGGTAGGTTCTTCCTCCACTGTAGCACGTACTCTAGTGCTGGATCATGAGACTCCTGAGTCCTAGGTTCTATTACAGATAATACACAAGGCAAAAAGATGTAAAAAGGATGCTTAGTTCACTTAAAATTCTGTGGTTTTATGTGTGTAGAAGATAGTCCAAGCAGCTGGAATAGGCCGAAATTAAGAGAAATCCATATTGGACAGGTGAATAGATTGTCTTGAGTATATGCTATCCAGCGGAATGGGTAAAGAATGGTTTTCCAGACTCATGAAAGTGTGTGGGTTTTTTTGCTTGGTTGGTTTTTCCCTGTCCTGAACTAGAATACAAGTCAAAAACTTATGAACCAAAAACTACTTCAGTTTAGGTCAACTGAAAAACTTTATTTACATAGTTTGTTTTTTTTTAAAAAAACAAACTTAGAATAAATTTAAATTTGGAAATGAAAAGTTATTTTGTACTTAAAAACAGAACTTTTCATTTAGTAAATGTTGAAAGGAGACACTGATAACTTTGAAACATTTTTCAGTTTTTTCAAAATGATTAACTTGTCAAAACTGACCCATTGATTTCAACAATATGGCTTTTTCCAATTACAAAAAAAGTCAAAAATTCCTGAGCATACCTACTAACTAGCACTTTCTCAAGCTGATATTTTCATGATGTTCAGCATAATAATGTAACCTCTGGCTCCCGGGTTTAAGATTTTTCTCTTGACACATTTGTATCCTTTGTTAATAAAAGCAAATGTCTGCAAGCAATGCTACACGTTTCACTTGATCTTTACTTTTACCTTCAACTCTTTTTCCAGTTACCAGTTAAAGCTAGAGAGTTCCGGATCAAGATATTTTTACTCTGTAATACTCCAGGGATTCTGCACATATAGAGCTTTAACTATTCTATTCTCTGTAACTCAGGAAAGGATCAACTCTTAACTCTTCAAAGCCAAAACCAGGACATAACATAGCCCATGTTGTTTTAATTCACACCTTCTTGAGACTTTCCTTACTTCCCTATACCCTTTCTTCACATTTTAGTTAGCTTGTATATTGAATCTTTCAGTTCCTAACCTTTGACATCTTAGAGTCCACCAATTCTGGATTCCTACAGTACTCAACCTCAAAACCCTATCTGTTTATATCCACTGTATGGTTCTTAACTAGGGATTCTGACAGACAATTGATTATTCACTTTCAAATCCTCTTCTCAGTTTCTGCTGTTTCTTTGAACATTGAATTGTGCAGAAAATGCTCTCCTCTGCTGTTCATTTATGTTTAAATTATATTAACTTTTAAACATTTGAAGAGAGAAAAAACAAAAATCTAATCTTTTTGAAGTTAACATAACCAAATAAAAATATTACACCTAAAAAATAAGAACTGTAAAAATTGAATTTGCTCTAATCCAAAGCAAAATCACTATGCCCCATTATCTAGTGATGGTGAGAAGTGTACATTAGAGCCAAGTTTCTAAATAATACTAGTATCCAGATCAGCATTTGATTAGACTGGGGGTGGGAGGAGGCAAATGGAGAAGATAAAACGTGCTTTTAAAGTTCTGCAATGCAACATTACTTTCATGGTGATGCAAACAGGCAGCTATCCCCAGAGAGAAATTCTACAAGGCAAAGCTCATACAAGATGAATTCAATGAAGGATTAGCTTCATATCACCAGAACCAAGTAAGCAATGCTATGTTCTTGTCACCTCTTTATCTGGTAGAATGTTACCAGTTTGCCAGGACAAACAGGCAAGCTTGGGAGATCTACATGTATGTCCAAAGAAAAGGCAGTTGACAATATCAAAAAGGAACCATGGGCAAAGAAGCATGAACGTTAATAATCTTGCCAAAGATTCTTTCTTCAAGGCTAATAGTTCAGTAACCTCCTTTGATGTATCACTTCAATATATCACAGCAACTGTGTGCCTCCAACACCTCCCCAATGCAGATGACTGCAGCCAAAATTAATTAGTAAGCAGGAGCAGGAAAGAACAAATGACCCAGTAGGATGCAGATCAGTTTATTACTGGTAATGTAATGCTGCCAATAATTTAAGCAGAATTTTAATGGAGGACACATAGTGGTTGGTTTTCAATATGCAGTAGTGTGCAGTACACTTCCAGCCCCTATAGCCTTTAATTATTTATCTCTACCACAACAAAAACAGAGATGCCTAAGGTACCCAACAAATCCTTTGACCTGCTCCAACAAAAGCTGGTTATCCACTGGGTTCATTTTGCTGTTTATCCCTAGGTTTCATTACTCCTAATTCTAGAAAATTTTGCCTGCACCAGGGGGAAGTTCTGTCTACCAGGTGAATCACATCAGTTACACAGAGAATTCAGCTGTGTTTAATCTAAATTGTTTGGAGAGAAGAGCTGAATTTCTGTTAGTGCTAATAATTAGTTAAAGTTCAAATGTAAAAGGCTCAGTCCACCCTTTTGACTGCTGAGTGTTATCTGCCACCTGGTAGCCAGACAGACAGCATAGCCTTAGCCATTTAGCACACTTTTCCTTCCTAACCCTGGAGCCACTGAGAAGGAGATACACACCGCTACATCTGTGAGCAGAACCTAAACCTTGGTTAGATCCATCACAGGCACAAGGTCATTTAAATGAAGTAAGCCAAAGCTTCTCAAAGTGAGACAGTGGAGGCTGAATCAAATGTTTTTCAGATGGCCCTCAACTTGCAGGTGCTAATCATTAACCTCTTAGTTTTAATGGCCAGCAACTCCTATTGAAAAAATTATACAATGGCCTAAGTGAATGTCTTTCATTGAGTATCCAGTCCTACGTTACAGCACTGCTATGTGCTACCGCTGATATTTTCAATACCTGGATTATACCATTGCACTACCACTTAATTGATCTGCATAAAACAATAGAGTACTGACAGATGAAACCAAGAGGCCTTAATATTACCTGAATAGTGGTGATCAGAATCATTGCCACCTACTCACAGGTCAGAGAAAAATCTTAATGGCACTTAACAGCAGTTTCCTGTGCTGTGCATTGTGTAATGATGTGAAGGTTATGTATTGTAAGTTGTTAGAAAGCCACTTATATCAAGACGCTGAATCTCAATAGTGAGGTGCATAACTATTAGCTTAGTTGTTTGTCAGGGCTGTCTGGGTATTCACACAGCATTGACTAAGCTCCCAAAGTCCTGTCCTGGCATGTACGAGGTTCCCCTATTTCAATACTTGAATGGATTCACCAAGGACAGTATCTGGAAGAGAGATTCCCCAGGACATTGCCCTCTGCTATTTCAAGTGTAATCACACTGAGGTATGTACTGATGTGCCCAGCATTAATGAGTGCAAAAAACAAACAAACAAAAAAAAAAACAAATTGCCATTTTTAATAGAACTGGCAGGACCAATAACAAAATCTAATGTAAGTCCTCTCAGTGAGTTCAGGGAAATGCCATGATGGGATTCCCTACTTATTCTCTCACAGTGACTTCCATAGGCAGTATTCTCACTGTAGCAGTGAAAAGGTGACTTTTCTAACTGCCAGCCCTGCAAACACTACTTGGCTCTGATGGTCAAGTATAGTCTTTTTTTCCCATTACATCTTGTGCTGGGGCATTTGTGCATTTACAAGGGGTTAATGGGGAGACTGAAGACCTGATTAGCCCATCTTGGAGGCATCTGAATGAGAGACAGATAACTGAGGGGAGAACCAGACTACTAGATTCCTGTAAAGGAAGGACGGCAGGGCCAGTGGAGGAGAACTGAGAGAGGAAACCAGCAGTAGGGAGTTTATATTCTGGGACTGGCCCTGAAGGGGAGGGTAGCTGCCAGAGATGCTAAGAGACACCCTGAGAAAGTCCTCAGCAAGAGTCTGGGAAACACTGTAGAGAGAGATGAAACTCCAGGGAGATTGAACTGGAGAGCACAGATCCACAATAGATGTGTGCAAGCAGACAAAGGTAGGAAGCAGCCCAGTGAATCAGAGATGGATCAGAAGAAACAAACTCTAGCTGCTTATTGCAAGGGCCTTGGGCTGGAACTCAGAGGAGAGGGCAGGCCTGGAGTTCTCCACCATCCCCTTACAGCCATATAAACCTCAGGAAAGGGACAAAGATTATTGAGCCCAGATAAAACATGAAGGCCTTCTATGGGGTCACTAGGACTTGGGGGGGGGGTGGAGTTTTTTGGTTACCCCAGAAAGGGACGGCACTGAACAGTGACCTGGCCAGAGGTCTAGGACGTTGAAGACACTGGCAGCAGCAGAACTAAAATCAACGGAGGGCACCAGAGGTAAAGAGCCCTGCAGTGTCCTGATCTGACATAAGAGGGCGCTATGGCAATGAGGGCAACTACTTACAGTTGACCACCAGTCTTAAAGGTTCTGTTAATGGAATTTAGGAGGCAATTTTGTTGACAGACCGCCTCACTTCATTCTCTTATAACCTTAGTTCTGCAGTGCTAATAGGAATAAAGGCATGATGAGAAGAAACACTGAGTAAGAAGGCAACATTTTTACAGTTTTGTCTTTACCTTTTAAGTCTTTTCATAATTTAGCTCTACCCTGCCTAGGTGATTGATTATAATGTTGACCCCCGTCACTGCTCTGTCAGTATTTTCAGCTTTTACTGCCCACCAGTCAGCTTTTTCCTTAAACACCCTTCTGCTTTCTCCCATGCTGCCCCTTATGCGGGGGAGGAGGGGAGAATCTCCCTGATAAAATCTGAATCTTCTCTTCCTTTAAATACCTCACTCCTGCCAAACCCAAACTGCAGATCATGGTTATAGACAAGTGACAAGCTGCGACTACTCCTTTCTTGTCTTTTGTACTCCCTTTCTCCCTGTCTGTAACCACAATGAAAAAACAAAACATAACTCTACACTACATGTAACTAACAAATCCATGCCAATGCCTTATTTCTTTGTTTGTATGTTGTATCCACATCTCCTATTCTTAGACTGCTTGTCTTAGATTGTCTCAGAACAGGGGTCGCTCTTCGATGCTTATAGAGCATTCAGTACAAGGGGGGATATGCAGCCAGACGGTGCCTTTTGGGCACTTTTATAATACAAGTATTCGTCCCTTTTCTGATCATAACCAACATTTGTATATCTAAGCCTTATGCAGTCAGTAAGATTGCTATGAACCATATTTGCATTTCATAACTGTCATCACTACCACCACACAGATATGATAAAACTTCCGGAGAATAATGAAATACCTTTGAACTGAAGATTCCAAGAGTAAGGAACTCAGTTGTCCTGATTTAAAGCAGACTAAGGAAAAACCATATGAGGGCAAAACTATCACTGAAGCCATGACTGATTCAGTGGGCCATATTCACTGAATGGAGTACTCTAGGAGTGAGTTTGTCCTGTTGTTTTTGTATTTTCTACATGTAACTCTAGCCAATGTACTATCCTGCTAAGAGTTAAATGCACTCATGAATTTCTGTCAGTGTCAATGTCCAGGTGCTACAAAGCATGTCCCCTTTGATGAATGCTCAGATCTCAGTCTCTCATGACCCGGATAAGAATGAAAATGTGAAGGCTGGTCCCAGGAGACTATATAACCACAAACATGCTGTCAATGGAGTCGTTTTGCAATCAAATGGTTCATACCATTCTTGTCATGGAACAGCCATAGAATACAACAGGATTGTCTGTCTGTCTGTCTGAACACTCTTTCCAGCCTGACTTATCCTTGCCACTGCATCATTCAGAGCTAGAACCATAAATTGGGCTTGTTGGATTAAAGGTCTAAAAGGCACATTCACTGCTGCCTTCAGAGCTCAAACCTTGTTTCCTGTCTTTATTTCACTTTGTGAGTTCTGTGATATGACATCTATTGTCATGTTGACATAATTAAAAACAGATGTTTAAATAAAGTTGGGGAAAGCTGAAACCTGTCCTTAAAGCAAATGGAAATTTTCATAAACTGCCTCCATCCTGGTTCTGGGCCATGGCTTGCCAGATTGTGGGTGGTGTGGGAAAAGATGGATGGAACGCCAGAAAAACATATTGGAGGCAAGGTCCCACACTGAAAGTTTTTCTCTTGAAGAGTGAGAGGGAAGGCTGTAAAGATGTACAGAAGTTAAGGTGGATGAGGGAGTTTCTACCCGAGGGAGTTTCTACCCAAGGTAGAATCTGAGAGGTGGCACGAGAATGCCTATGTATGTTTTGGTATCTATTATGCTGAACCAGGGTCAGTTGAGCTGCAACCCTATCGGTCCTGAGCTTCAAGGAGTGTTTTGAATGGGTGGAAATCCTTTCATTTGGTATTGTATTTGGAATGTATTCCTACTTGATTCTGTCTGAATGTAAATCGGGCCCCAATAGATCACAGAAGATAAAAGTTTTTCAGTATTTCTGACTGAATCCAGGAAATAATATACGACAATTCCCCTCAACCCCCAGACAGGGTTCAGCAAGATCAGTCAATCTTATTTAAATCCCTGCATGACAAAGTGAACATAGATGTCTTGTTGTAGATGTGCCTTAAATGTTTTAGTCAAAGAAAAGAGACAAGATCTGGTAACAGCTTACTGTGGTAATACCTTTATTATCTATGGAGACTAGGAATCTCTCTATACAGTCAAGTAGCTTAACTTATACCTACCGGTAGCCTGAGATCCTACAACCATGACCTGGAGCATTTTTGACACTAGCAACATTTTTAGTACACTGCCTGCCCCTTCCCCTGCATTCATAAGGACAAGTGTCCACATGCTCAACAAAGATTTGCTTAACTAAAGCTTGCAATTTAAAATGTGATTGTGTAGCAGGAGCAGAGAGAATGTTCCCTCCTCTGGAATACCTTGAGTGTAACTGACCTTGCTGTTTGCAGAGCTGAGTGTTAATTCTTTGAGTGCATGTGACTTGCTCTGCCTCTTTTACTGCTGCATTGCGTGTTTTTACCTACTCTACCATATGAATAGTAAAACTGAATATTCATTCTTTCTCTCTGTCAAGTGGTTAGGTAAGGGTTAACAAATATTTTAGCAGTTGCTCTAGTTGATTGTTGCTTGTTTGAATGAAATGTTAAATCTTGGCACTAGTGGGAAATCTCTCCTAACAACTGTCATAGCAAAGTTATAAATAGTTAAGGGAGGAGCTGAGTGAGGCAGAGGCAGAAAGATCAGCCTGAGGAGTGAAGGTCTGGACAGTGAATCCATCTCAGCCCACCAAGCTCTCCTATCACTGTAGAGAAAGACTCACAGTGACTGTTACAGATCGCTTCTAATCAGGGAAATGACTATATGATTGCACTTTGATATTAACTAAAGGTCTGAAAGAAGACCTAGACTGTGTGTAGTCAGCCCAAATCACCACCAAAGATTAAGCCCCTGGAAGAATCCTGGGGGAGTTGGTAATAGATTGCCATCTACAATTTTGAAAACAGCAATGTATGCTACAAGCTCCAGATGAATGTGGTTGACACACCCACTAGTCACTGAAATCCTCCTTTTCTGTTGCTTCAGGCTCTGACTTTGTTTGGGTGCTGGTATTATATACCAAATCAGGAATGGATGTTGTGCAACATGGCCTGTAAATTTTCACACTGAAAAAAAAGGGAGAGAAATGAATACCAGATCCCTATGAGACAATATATAACCTGCAGAGATTGAGTATGCCTTTTTTTAAAAGTAGAATTCTTTACAGTATTTTGTGGAAGAGTAGTATCCTTTTAAAGACTTCATCTAATCAGACAAAGACCTGGCTATAACACCTATGGGCAAAAGGCTGCAAAAACACCTCCTTTGTTTCCAGGTTTGCCCACTGTACGCTGTTTCCCAATGTATGATAGATATTCATGTTTGGGTAAGGGAGAGCTGGCAGAAATTCAAGACAAATAAAATTTAGGCAATGCTTGTAGGTCAGGGGGAAGTGCTTTAAAAATCTTTCAATTAGTTTGTGTACCCTTGTTGTTCAGGGAGTAAGGACACCATTCATGAGATAGATTAGGAATTTGGGGTTTCCTTTGAATTCTCAAGCCTATGTTGAGACAGTTCTTTGGAGCAGATATTATCACTTCTGTTTGCCTGGAAAGTCCATGCTTTCCTCTCTTTAACAAGGCCCCGGACACAGTCATTTATGTCTTCATCACCTTC
Source organism: Chelonoidis abingdonii (assembly GCF_003597395.2). NCBI lineage: Eukaryota > Metazoa > Chordata > Testudines > Testudinidae > Chelonoidis > Chelonoidis abingdonii. The sequence continues at coordinate 99,497,454 of NC_133770.1, read as the reverse complement.
ATGCTAGATTATTTTAATTCTCCTATTTGGACTTTCTTTGAACTTGATCTGGGGAGCTAGAGCAGTTGCAGGACATGGGGACCCCATTAATCCTTGGAATAGAGGCAAGGGACTCAATGTCTTCCCTCTCATATTTGTACTGGATACCAGTAAGTCTATATATGAACCTTATAGTGATTATATGAAAAGCATTTAATAATATGATATGAGGTTCTAGAGTCACCATCTGTCTTTTTCTGTGTTCTTTCAAGATAATTATGATCAGTTGGGATTGCTCTGTGCCCTGAGTTTCCATATGAATTGGTCTGTCAGCAGGGCCATCTCTGTTTGTGTACCCCATCTTTGGAACGCATCAGAGATGTCCTTGAGCTGTATTTATGTAACATTGTCAGGATTTTCTACTTGCATGAGTTCATCCTTGACCTTTTCAACCTCCCTTTTTACAATAGTTCTTCCATTTCTTTTTCTTCTCCCCATTTTTGATAGGCAGATCAGCTATTTTCCCCTTGGCCATTTGGCCCAGTTTAATGTAATGAACGTTGTAAATACCTTTTGGTGCCGCACAAAACAATGGATACTATTAAAATAAATACAGTAACAGCATTACCATTATCCAATTCAGTGCTTTGTAGAAACTTTGCGAGTGAAAGGTAGTATATAAAACCAAATTCTCTTCCTTTCTGTCAATAGTATGGAACAAATGTAAGGACTAAAAAGGGGGAAATGTAGTAATGTCCATACTGATTCCAGATGTTCATCTAAAAGGTGCTATTTATGAGAGGATATTACTGGGAACAGTCCTAACCTAATATGTAAAGGATTACACAAACTATGTTTCACTTGTGTGTGCACACACGTTTCTCCTCACAATGTAAGAGCTCTATAAATCTAGAGAGCAAGAAGTGAGAGAACTGGATCAGCAGTACTGTAATAGCAAAAATGGCTCAATTTAGATTTTTAAAGTAGAAGGCCTCAGTTTTAGTGAGAACCCTCAAACTTCACAAAAGTAATGTCTTAGTGTAACTTAAATTGGTGGCAAGAAGATCTCAAACTTGAGATCCTTTTCTGTTTGGATAATTGTTTGAAAATTTGGATACTTATGTGAAAATTGCTATCCAGTCTTCAGAACTAGGTTGGAAATCTCAGGAGACGAGGCTTTCTTGCAAAATTTCTGATATTGCTTCCAATAATTGGAGCAGAATTATTGTAAGACTGGCCTTTCTTATAGTGTTTAGGCACCTCTACTGCCAATCCCAGGTGGAACAAGGAAGTTCAGAGGAAAGAAAAAAGTGAACTTGTTGAAATCACAAATAAAGCTTATTTAAATTGTGGGTGAGGTTTAGGGAAGGGTGGAAGTTTTCAGATTCTTATGTAATACTAACCTGCTCATCCATTTTAATAGATATATTAAAATTGTTTTAAATTTTGTAATTTATGTGAAATATCTTAAATCTGATAGAGAATAAGCAATGGGTGGGTACAATTTCCTTGTCTTCAGTTTAAAAATGCCACACTTTTGCAGTGGGCTCTATGGGAACATAAGAGTGCGTGGTACTTTACAGCCATATAGGAAGATGCAGTCCCTGTCCTGAAGTGCTTACAATTTCTTGAAGTCAATGGGGATCCAGGTCTATGCATAAGCTGCCTGTGCATCACTCATTGCAGCAGAGGTTTTAAATACTAGATTTAGAAGTGGAAGGCTATCTGGAACTGATAAATCCACATGTATTAGTGAATATGTTTGTTCTAATGGCAACTGTGTGCTGCATCACCTTCCCTAATAAGGAAGCTATTAAAATTTCAGACTTGTGGATTAACTACTGATGGGTTGATTTCCTGTTTGTTAGTGTACCATTAGAGTGTCAAATGGCTCTGGAAAGTTTCAAGGCAGTTGTCTGGACTTTTCACACTTCAGGGATATTTCTTTCAGACACAGTCTCTGCTTGATTCTTGATCATTAAATATCAGCTGAAGACCATGAGCGGAGAAGAAGTCAGACTTCAAACCTGAAAAATTGCTAAAAGTGAATTGCTGCTTAATTATGATCTTGGAGTCAATAAAGTCACCTGATGGCAGATTTAGAGGAACTCATTAGGAAATGGAATTCAGTCCTACAGAACGCAAGCTGCAATGGCTCTGGAACCAGGCCATTTCAATAAGGTCTTCAAATAAGATATGAGGGAGGGAGCCTCCAGGGCACAGCTCTCTGAAAGCACAACTGTGAGGAATCTATATGCATGCAGCAATTGGAGTAGTAAGACCAAAGGTGTGGGGTCTTAGATGAAATTTAAAACTAAGTAAATAGAAAGGAATTTAGGCCATTCATGTCCACTTATAATGAGGATTGACAACACTCCAGGATTGGCCTGGAGCATCCCAGAATCGGCATTGATCTCCCATTGTCTGTTGAAAGTAACTCAGGAGATTTTAATAGGCTATTTTAAGAAAATGATGTTACATGGGGGAGGGGGGAGTTTCCTGGAATGGCTTCAGTCAGAGTTGGCAATCCTACTTATAAGTGACATTTTACAATCTTGACTTGTAGTGCAAGCTATGATATCCAATGAGGATCTCGTGTACAGGGCCTCTTATTACATAATTTTGGGGTTAGTGTATTTATTTTTTCTTTTAATTTAACAATTCCAGTTTTAAAAGGCTGTGTTAAATAATATGAAGGCTTATCATAAGGCCAATTCCTGCATTTACTTCTCCAGGCCTTGTTATTGTTGCTTCTAGATGTGAGTTTCTACTGTTTGGCTCTGGTAGAGTGGTTCCCATCTCAAAAACTCCTTGACCTTCCCCAAAAACCTCCTTTTACACTATGGTGTATGAAGCACCTACAGAGCACAGCTCCATGGCACACAAGAAGTAAGGATCTCCTGCAAAACATTCTATAGCCTTCCCCACCTCTTCTGTGGTTCAGTAGTTCTGCTGCCTTTCAGGCAGGGTGCACCCCACATAGGTGATGAATGGGATCTTTTCCCTAAAGAAGCAAAAGAATGTGGAGGAAATAAGGACTACCTGCTCTGAAAATATGGAATATTATAGACTCATAGACTCTTGGACTGGAAGGGACCTCGAGAGGTCATCAAGTCCAGTCCCCTGCCCTCATGGCCGGACCAAATACTGTCTAGATCATCCCTGATAGACATTTATCTAACCTACTCTTAAATATCTCCAGAGATGGAGATTCCACAACCTCCCTAGGCAACACATTCCAGTGCTTTCTGACAGTTAGGAACTTCTTCCAAATGTCCAACCTAAATCTCCCTTGCTGCAGTTTAAGCCCATTGCTTCTTGTTCTATCATTAGAGGCTAAGGTGAACAAGTTTTCTGCCTCCTTTCTGCAATTTCATATGGAATATAGAGAAAATAGTCAATAACCATCTTATGGAACCTCCTTTTAGTAAACTCAGATGCAGTAAAAGTCTAATGAAGCAAAATAAAGTTGTTTCAACGTGGACACTGCAATTCTGGTTATAGCAACCTTCTTAAAATGAAATTGTGCTGTGAGAGGAAAAAACTATGTGCTTCATTTGTAAGAGTATTCCTTGTACTTTGCTTAGAACCTTGAGTCTAGTTTTAAAATATTCTTTCTCCCACCTCCCTCTTTTAAAATGTAAGAATGACAGCAGTGTTCTGCACAACACCGAAGGAACCTGCAGTCAGTGCTGTCCACGTTCTGCTTCAGCCCAGACTCTGTATTTTTCAGTCTTGTACATCTGTCTCCAAAACTTACTACAAACTTTGCCCAATAACATTATGGGCTCAAATGCAAAGAAATACCAACAAGGGACAAGATTAAGATAATCAAACTCATTTTGCTTGTTACTTGAGTGCTGTGATGCAGTGGAAAAAGGATAGCTAATTATTGTATCATTTTACTGTTTTGAAATGTTTGAGTCTCAATTCTATCCTTGTTTTTAAAAGTGAACAACTGGAGCAACCTAATCTTAATTGTCTGCTCCTGTATTTGCTGCAGCTGATTTGGCTCTGAGCAGGGTTTCCAAAGGCATATTTCTAGAAAATACAGTCTGTGTTTAACTTTTATACCTATGAATATGTAAAAGTCTATTCTTATGTATTATTTGTCTAGTACATGCCTCTGCTTGACTATCCAAATTAGAACAGGCAGCTTAGACTTCTTTACTAAAGTGTATAAATACTGCAAAATATTTTATTCATGCATTCATTCAGAGTGTTAAATGAAATCACTTCATCTGTATTCATGCTATTTGTGTGTTCACTTTCTACAAGTAGTCTAGGACAGTGCTTCTCAAAGTTGGCCTGCTAATTGTTCAGGGAAAGCCGCTGGTGGTCAGGGCCGGTTTGTTTACCTGCTGCATCTGCAGGTTCAGCCAGTCATAGCTCCCACTGGCCATGGTTCGCCATCCCAGGCCTATGGGGGCTGCAGAAAGCAGCGTGGGCCGAGGGATGTGCTGGCCACCCTTCCCGCAGCCCCCATTGGCCTGAAGCAATGAACTATGGCCAGTGGGAGCTGCGATTGGCTGACCCTGTGGATGGTAAACAAACCAGCCCAGACCACCGGGGGCTTTCCCCTGATCAAGCAGTGGGCCAGCTTTGAGAAGTACTGGTCTAGGAAACAAGGTCATTTTTAAGTAATAACATATGGAGATATACCTATCTCATAGAGCTGGAAGGGACCCTGAAAAGTCATTGAGTCTAGCCCCCCAGCCTTCACTAGCAGGACCAAGTACTGATTTTTGCCCCAGATCCCTAAGTGTCCCCCACAAGGATTGAACTCACAACCCTGGGTTCAGCAGGCCAATGCTCAAACCACTGAGCTATCCCTCCCTCTTTCCATTACCATAGGAGCCCCAGTCAGGGACCAAGACCCCACTCTGCTAGTTTCTGTACAAACACAGAAAAAAAGTGGCCTTGTCCCAGAGAGCTTGCAATCTAAGTGGTAAGACAAGAGACAACAGATGGAAACAGACAGATGGGGCAGTATTAGGAAACTATGGGACAGTACTGGACGTGATAGACTGTGCTCTCAGCACACCAGCAGCCTATCCATTGTCCAGTTTTTGTAGGCATGTAACAAATGAGAGTTTTAAGGAGGGATTTGAAGGATGATAGCAAGGTAGCTTTGCAGATGTTTATGGGGAGCTCCTCACAAGCACAAAGGGCAGCATGGGAGAAAGCACAAAAGTGGATGTTTGAAAATTGAACAAGTGGGTGATGGAAGTTGGCATCATGGGATGATTGGAGGTGAGAGTTGACAGTTTGATTTAGATAATGCATAGGGTGGGGATGGGGCTTGAAAACAGGCAGCTTAATGGTAGATGCATCACAGGTGGGGGAGCCAGTGGAAGGGTGCAAAAAAGAGGGATGGCATAGTCAAAGCAATGAGCTAGGAAAATAATCTTTGTTTGTGGCAGCATTCTGAATGGATTTGAGCAGGGCACAATTGCATTTGTCAAGGCCAGTGAAAAGGATGCTGCACTCAAGGCAGAACTAAGTATTGAGATGTGAGATCATAGAATTGTAGGACTGGAAGGGACTTGGAGAAGTCTTCTACCCCAATCCCCTGCACTCAAGGCAGGACTAAGTATTATCTAGACCATCCCTGACCGGTATTTTATCTAATCTGCTCTTAAAAACTTCCAGTGATGGAGATTCCACAACCTCCTTGGACAATTTATTCTAGTGCTTAACCACCCTGTTTTTCCTAATGTCCAACTTAAACTGCCCTTGCTTCAATTTAAGTCCATTGCTTCTTTTCCTATCCTCAGTGATTAAGGAGAACAATTTTTCACCCTCCTCCTTGTACAACTTTGTATGTACTTGAAAACTGTTATCTTGTCCTCCCTCAGTCCTCTCTTCTCCGGACTAAACAAACCCAATTTTTTCAATCTTTCCTCATAGCTCATATTTTCTAGACTTTTAATATTTTTGTTGCTCTTTTCTGGATTTTCTCCAGTTTGTCTACATCTTTCCTGAAATGTGGTACCCAGAACTGGACACAGTGCTCCAGCTGAGACCTAATCAACACTGAGTAGAGCAGAAGAATTACTTCTCATGTCTTGATTACAACACACCTGCTAATACAGCCCAGAATGATGTTTGCTTTTTTTTGCAACAGTGTTACATTGTTGACTCATATTTAGTTTGTGATCCGCTATGACTCCTCAGTATTCTTTATGCAGTACTCCTTCCTAGGCAGTCATTTCCCATTATATATGTGTGCAACTGATGAGATGATAGCCCGCACAAGAATTTTAACTGTGCGGTTGGATAGGAAAGGCTGTGCCTTAGACAGATTATGCAAAAAGAATCTGCAAGATTTAGACATAGCCTGGATGTGAGGATCTAGAGGGAGGTCCTGGCTGAAGATGCCACCCAAGTTACAGGTCTGAGTCACAGGCAAGATGGTGGTGTTTCCCACCATCAGGAAAGCAGGTGGGGGAAGGGCTTGAGAGAAAAGACTAAGAGCTTTGTCTAGCTATGCTGAGCTTGAGGTGATGGCTAGACATCCATGAGGAGATGTTAAAGAGACAGACTGAGATTTTAATTTGGACAGAAGGAGACAGGTGTGGAGTAGAGAAGTAGATATGTGAGTCATTGGTATAGAGATGGTAGTTGAATCTGTTTATGATGAGATTACCCAGAGGTAAGGTGCAGAGGAAGAAGAGAAGAGGATTAAGGACAGAGCCCTGTGGAACCTCCACAGAAAGTTGGTGGCGGGGTGAGGACGATTGTCTGAAGGACATGCTAGAGGAGTGATTAGAGAAGTAGGAGAAAATCCAAGAGAGGACAGGGTCATGAAAGAAAAGGGAGGACAAGATTTGAAGAAGAGCCTGGTTAACTGATAAGTGACTGATAAGTCAAGAAGGATAAGGGTGGAGTACTGATTCAGAGATTTGGTGAAAGGATGTCAGTAGAGATTTTGGCTAGAAGATTTTCAATGGAGTGTAAGGGATAGAAGCTGGATTGGAGAGGGTCTAAGATACAGTTGGAGGAGCTCCAGACAATGACTGCAACCAGAATGTGCAATGAGTTTAGAGATGAAAGGGAGAAGGGCAAGTGGGGTCAAGGGAGGGAGAGATTATAGACTGCTTGTATTGTGAGGGGAAAGAGCCAGAGGAGAGTGAGAAGTTAGAGAGGGAAGTAGAGTTGATGAGAGCACACAGGGGAGTTCTGGAGATGGGATAGAGTCCTGGGGCAAATGGAGGGGTTAGAGAAGGAGAGCAGACCAGACAATTCTGCATTTGTGACAGAAGAGAAGGAAGAAAAGGTTGAGGGAAGGGAAGGCAAGCTAAGGCCACTTAACATTTTGTCAATTTTCTCTTAGGCAGAGAATGTAGTAGACCGACATGTTTAGCAATATTTTGGATTTAGGAATGTAGAATTTAAACAAAAGGTCAATCACAGGGAGAAAGCTGGCTGCTGGTTACTTCTGGCAGCAGCCAGTGCTCCACCTTTCTCCCAACCCACATCCATAGAGAGAAAAAAACTGGTATGGTGCCCTGGGAACAAGGGATGAGGAATCTCCCCTGAAGGTGGAGGAGGAGAAGCCATGTACCCACAAGCCAGGAGGATCACATCCATCACTGAAAGAAGAAATGAAGGGTAGTGATCAGTGACTTCCTTCTAGGGGGGATAGAACATCCATCTGCCTGGCTGACCTTGCATCTCAGGAGGTGTGCTGACTGCCAGTGGCCTGTAGCTGAGACATTACAGAAGGATTTCCAGGGATTATCCAGCCCTTTGATTACTATCCGTGCTGTTCATCCATGTGGGCACTAATGATAATGCAAGGTGAAGAGCAGATCAGAAGTGACTACAGGTCTCTGGGAGTGAGGATGAAAGAGTTGGGGTGTGTAGGTGGTGGTCTCATTGATCCCTCTGCCCAGATAGAGACAGATAAATCCTGGAGGTAAATGCTTGGCTGTGTGGATGGTGTTGCCAGGAGGGTTTCAGCTTTCTTGACCAGGGGATCTTGTTCTGAGAAGGACTGCTGAGCACTGATAGGGAAGCGCTGTTGAGGAAGGGGAAGAGTATCTTTGGATACAGGCTGGCTAACCTAATGAGGTGGTCTTTAGCCTAGGTTTAATGGGGACAGGAGACAGAAGTCCACAGGTAAGTCTGAAACATGGAGACTTGAGTTGGAATCTGGGGGGAACATGTGCAATCACAGTAGGGACAAGGGAGTGACAAGAGGGAATATAGAGGGGAAATCTAATGAATATCTTAAATGTCTGTATGCCAATTCAGAAGTATGTGGAATAAATGGGAAGAACTAGAAATATACTAGTAAATACAATTATGACATAATTGTCATCACAGAAACTTGGTGGGATAATGCCCATGACTGGAGTATAGGTAGAGAAGGGTATAGTTTGTTCCAGAAGGACAATGAGGGGAAAAAGGAGGGAGGCATTGCCTTGCATATCAAAGATGTATATACACTTGCACTGAAGTTGAGATAGAAGTGAGAGGCAGACCTGTTGAAAGTCTCTGAGTAAACATAAAAGGGGTAAAAAAACAAGGGTGATGTCGTGCTAGGAGTCTACTACAGGCCATCTAACCAGGTGGAAGAGATGGATGAAGCTTTTTTTAAAGAACTAATAAAATCATCCAAAACACAGGACATGGTAGTGATGGGGGACTTCAAATACCCAGAGATCTGTTAGGAAAATATGCAGCAGGGCACAGATTACCCAACCAGTTCTTGGAATGCACTGGAGACAACTTTTTATTACAGAAGGTGGAGAAAGCAACAAGGGGAGAGGCTGTTATAGATTTAATTCTAACAAACAGGAAGGAACTGGCTGAGAATTTGAAGGTGGAAGGTAGCTTGAGTGAAAGTGATTCTGAAATGTTAGAGTTCATGTTTCAAAGGAATGAACATGGAAAACAACAGAATAAAGATAATGGACTTCAAGAAGGCAGACTTTAGCAAGCTCAGAGAATTAGTAGGTAAAATCCCATGGAAGCAAATCTAAGGGGGCAAAAAATGTTGAAGAGATTTGGTAGTTTTTAAAAGAAACATTATTAAGGGACAGCAAACTGTCCTAATGCTTAAGAAAGATAGGAAGGATAGTAAGAGACCACCCGTGCTTAACCAAATGACAGTAATACAAAAAGTAGAAATTAAGTTAAATTATGAAGAATGAACTATATAACAACACAAGCATGTAGGGACAACATCAGAAAGGCCAAGGCAAAAAATTAGATTGAACTAGCTCAAGGCTTTGTCAAGCCAGGCCTTAAAAACCTCTAAGGATGGAGATTACACCACGTCCCTAGGTAATCCATTCCAGTGCTTCACCACCCTCCTAGTGAAATAGTGCTTCCTAATATCCAACCTAGACCACTCCCACTGCAACTTGAGACCATTGTTTCTTGTTCTGTCATCTGCCACAACTGAAAACAGCCTCACTACATCTTCTTTGGAACCACCCTTCAGGTAATTGAAGGCTGCTATCAAATCCTCCCTCACTCTTCTCTTCTGCAAACTAAATAACCCCAGTTCCCTCAGCCTCTCCTCATAAGTCATGTACCCCTGCCCCCTAATCATTTTCGTTGCCCTCCGCTGGACTGTCTCCAATTTGTCCACATCCCTTCTGTAGTGGGGGGACCAAAACTGAATGAAATACTCCAAATGTGGCCTCACCAGAGCCACATAGAAGGGAATAATCACTTCCCTCGATCTACTGGCAATGCTCCTACTAATACAGCTCAATATGCCATTGGCCTTCGTGGCAACAAGGGCACACTGCTGACTCGTATCCAGCTTCTCATCCACTGTAATCCCCAGGTCCATTTTGCAGAACTGCTGATTAGCCAGTCTGTCCCCAACCTGTAGTAGTGCATGGGATTCTTAAGTACAGAACTCTGCATTTGTCCTTGTTGAACTTCATCAGATTTATTTTGGCCCAATCCTCCAATTTGTCTAGGTCACTCTGGACCTTATCCCTACCCTCCACCATATCAACCTCTCCCCCCAGCTTAGTATCATCTGCGAACTTGCTTAGGGTGCAATTAATCCCATCATCCAGATCATTAATAAAGTTGTTGAACAAAACCGGCCCCAGGACCAACTCCTGGGGCACTCCTGGGGCTACCAACTAGACATCGAGCTGTTGATCACTACCTGTTGAGCCTGATGATCTAGCCAGCTTTCTATCCATCTTATATCCATTCATCCAATCCATACTTTTTTAACTTGCTGGCAAGAATACTATGGGATACCGTATCAAAAGCTTTGCTAAAGTCAAGAAATATCACATCCACTGCTTTCCCCATATCCACAGAGCCAGATATCTCACCATAGAAGGCAATCAGGTTGGTGAGGCATGACTTGCCCTTGGTGAATCCATGATGGCTGTTCCTGATCACTTTCCTCTCCTCCAAGTGCTTCAAAATGGATTCGTTGAGGCCCTGCTTCATGATTTTTCCAGGGACTGAGGTGAAGCTGTAGTTCCCCAGATTCTCCTTCTTCCCTTTTTTAAAAATGGGCACTGTATTTGTGTTTTTCCAATTGTCTGGAACCTCCCCCAGTCGCCATGAGTTTTCAAAGATAATGGTCAATGGCTCTGCAATCACATCAGCCAACTCCCTCAGCACCCTCAGATGCATCAAATCTGACCCCATGGACTTGTGCATGTCCAGCTTTTCTAAATAGTCCTTAACCTGTTCTTTCACCACTGAAGACTGCTCACCTCCTCCCCATACTGTGCTGCTCAGTGCAACAGTCTGGGCGCTGACCTTATCTGTGAGGACCGAGGCAAAAAAAGCATTGAGTATTTCAGCTTTTTCCACATCATCTGTCACTAGGTTGCCTCCTGCATTCAGTAAGGGTCCCACACTTTCCCTGACCACTTCCTTGTTGCTAACATACCTGTTGAAACCCTTCTTGTTACCCTTCATATCCCTTGTTAGCTACAACTCCAGTTGTGCCTTGGCCTTCCTGATTACACCCCTGCATGCTTGAGCAATATTTATATACTCCTCCCTAGTCATCTGTCCAAATTTCCACTTCTTGTAAGCTTCCTTTTTGAGTTTAAGCTCACCGAAGATTTCACTGTTAAGCCAAGCTGGTCGCCTGCCATATTTGCATGATATTGTTTGTGGCATTCATGGAGGTGCTGAGCACAGTAGAACACTGCTTTTGGGCTCGGGAAACAACAGTGGGATCGCATCGTCATGCACGTCTGGGATGACGAGCAGCGGCTGCAGAACTTTCGGATGAGGAAAGCCACATTCATGGGAAAGTGTAATGAGTTTGCCCCAGCCCTGCAGCACAAGGACACAAAAATGAGAGCTGCCCTGTCACTGGAGAAGCGCGTGGTGATTGCACTGTGGAAGCTGGCTACTCCAGACTGCTTCCGATTGGTCGCTAACCAGTTCGGAGTGGGAAAGTCGACTATTGGAGTCACATTGATAGAAGTCTGCAGGGCCATTAATCATATCCTGCTCCGAAAGACCATGACTCTGAGCAACATGCATTACATTGTGGATGGCTTTTCACAAATGGGCTTCCCTAACTGCGGAGGGGCGATAGATGGCACAAATATTCCAATTCAGGCACCAGACCACCTAGCCACCAAGTACATTAATCACAAGATATATTTCTCAGTGGTTCTCCAGGTACTTGTAGATCACTGTGGGCGTTTCACAGACATTAACGCAGGCTGGTCTGGAAAAATGCATGATGCACACATCTTTCAGAACACTGGCTTGTTCAAGAAGCTGAAAGCAAGGACTCTCTTCCTGGACCAGAAGATCTCCGTAGGAGAAGTTGAAATGCCCACTGTGATCCTGGGAGTCCCCATCTACCCCTTAATGCCGTGGTTTATGAAGCCATACATGGGACAACTAGACAGCAGCAAAGAGCGGTTCAACATCAGGCTGAGCAAGTGCAGAATGACTGTTGAGTGTGCATTTGGCCATTTAAAAGCCTGCTGGCGATCCCTGTATGGGAAACTGGACATGGCCGATGACAATATTCCTGTGCTTATAGCTGCCTGTTGTACGCTCCATAATATTTGTGAAGGGAAGTGTGAAAGCTTCACTCAGGGCTGGACTGCAGAGGCTCAGCTCCTGGAGTCTGAGTTTGAACAGCCAGAGACCAGAACTAATAGAGGGGCGCAGCGCGGGGCCATAAGGATCAGGGATGCTTTGAGGCAGCAATTTGAAGCTGAAAGCCACTAATATTTGTTGCTATGCTTGGGATTTCAGTGTTTGTGATGCTAGGAGGTGATCGGTGAGCAACAACTTGCTTCAGCAATTCCTCAAATCAGATCCACTTACCAGGGGCCTCCTCTCCTGTTTGCGCTTCGCCAGGATCCGGCTGCTATGACTGGCTAAGCTCCTCCAGGGTAGAAAAGAGCTCCTGACTGCATGCATCTCTGGCCTCTGAGTCATCCTCTGTCTCTGGGTCCCCCTCCCCCTCTTCCGCCAAGATTTCCTCCTCCTGGCTTGGTCCACTCTCCACTGGCATGTGAGGCAACGAAGTATCCACAGGGGCCTTCGCAGTGGAGGTGGGGTCGCCACCAAGTATCATGTCCAGCTCTTTGTAGAATCAGCAGCTCATGGGCACAGCAAGGAAGCGGCAGTTTGCCTCCCGTGCTTTTTGGTAGGTGTTCCACAGCTCCTTCACTTTGACCGTGCACTGCAGTGTGTCCCAGTCATGGCCCCTTTCTCTCATGCATCATGAAATCTGTCTGTAGGTATCATAATTTCAATGGCTGGAGTGCAGCTGTGACTGCACAGCCTCCTCTCCCCAAATGTTGATGAGGTCCAGCAGTTTGGCATTGCTCCAAGCAGGGGATCACCTGATGCATGGAGCAGGCATGGCTACCTGGAAAGATGCACTGAGACTGTTGCATGCATCACTGAGCAAACAGGAAAGGGACTTTCAAATTTGCATAGGAATGTATGGGGTGGGGCTAACCATTGGTCATCTGCAGGCAGGGTAGTAGAGTTCAAATCAATGACCAGAGAGGTAAGAACAGGCATTGTAGGACACCTCCCAGAGGCCAATTGCATCACTGTAATCACCACTGTGTCTACAGTGGCACTGCAATGCTGTAGCCCCTAGGCAGAAAGCTGTATGCCTCTCGTTGGGGTGGTTCTTTAGAGTGTGTCAACTGTGCAGTTTCTGCTCAATAAGTGGCTAGGCAGTGTGTTCACCTTGGGAGTTACACTGCAGAAAGCTGTTTTATTGCGCAGAAATTTGCCAGTGTAGACAGGGCCTCAGGGTAAATGGAATAGGATCTGGGGTTAAAATAGGAAAAGAACCAATTAAGAATTACTCAGACAAGTTAGATGTCTTCAAGTTGGCAGGGCCTTGATGAAATACATCTTTGAATACTTGAGGAACTGTTTGAAGAGCTCTCTGAGCCAGTAGTGGTTATCTTTGAAAATTCATGGCATCTGGGATAAATACCCAAAGACTGGAAAAGGGAAAATATAGTACCTATCTACAAAAGGGGAAATAAGGACAACCCAGGGAATTATACACCACTCAGCTTAACTTTGGTACCCAGAAAGATAATGGAGCAAATAATTAATCAATCAATTTGTAAGCACCTAGAAGAAAATAAGGTGACAAGTAACAATCAGCATGGATTTGTCAAGAACAAATCATACCAAACCAACCTAATAGCCTACTGTAAGGGTAGTTAAGCTCTGAAACAAATTACCTATGGAGATTGTGGAAACTTCTTCACTGGAGGTTTTTAAGAAGAGGTTAGACAAACATCTGTCCGAGCTGGTCTAGATAACACTTAGCCTTCCCTCAGTGCAGGGTACTGAACAAGATGACCTATCGATGTCCTTTCCAGCCCCACATTTCTATGATTCAGTTGTGACATGCTACCTACTGTAATTGAAAACCCAGATGTGTTTGAGACCACAAAATGCCATGGTCCTTTCTCACACAGTGTCTCACTGATATCCAATCCATTGTGTTGCATGTATGTTTTTGGAAACAGCTCAATAAAACAAAAAATGTGGTCAATTTACACTAACAACATGCATAGGCGTAGTTTGACTTCTGTATTTGAGTGGGCAGCTCCAGTCAAGCCAGTGGTGCTGTGTGTGCAGAAGTAAATCCTGTACCTGCCTGAGCTTGCAGTTTAGGGGGGCAATGCCACCATGCTCCCCCAAACTATGCCCAGGCCTGGATGATGTGGCATAATAACATATAGCCAGACACTCTCTGTTTAAAAGACATCTTAATATTCTTGTTTTATTACTAATGATGATTTACCCGTATGTAGCATCATAAACATATATGGTACTTTTAAAAAGTACATTTCCAATCTCCAAAAACTTAGCCTAAACTAGATAAGATAGAACGTGGGACAACAGATGAGTATGGGAGGGCACTGGGATTACTGCTGAGAAGGTGTAGGGAGGGTTGCTGAAAGAAGTGAATTTTATGTAAGGAGAGAGAGAGAAAAAGAACCTTTCTCCATTTTCAGGAACTTTAAGCCCAGATAAATGAAATAGCTGTATCTGGCCCAGTGCTCGCTCCCATGGAGCAACAGTTGTGTGCAGTGCTTAATTTGTAATGAGAGAGGTGCCAGGGCTCAAACAATTTCTTTTACATTCATAACTGATGCAGCAAGCCCAGAGGTAGTGGGGCTCTGAACTGCCAAGCCTAGATGTGCCAGGACTCAGTCCTGGCAAGCTCTGGGACAAATTAAGCACTGGTTGTGCATGGTGGCTGATATCAGTAGATTGACTCTCTTTTTTTCAAGGCAATAATGGACACTATAAGAATAAATTTAAGGGACCACACCCTGCTGTGTTGTATTCAAGCTACAAAATCCTAGATAATATAAAATGATAGAATTGTATGTGAGCATGTGATCCTTTGCGTGGTTACTGCTGAAACATTGGGCAAAATATGCCCTATATGGACTTGATACATTAAGTACATAAAGAACAAAATAAGGGATGGGTGGCCTTCTTGGTTTGTTGCTTTGAAACATGGCAAGTAGGGGTAAAGGAAGTTTTTCTTTGTATTGTATTATTTTCATTTCTTTTTTGTCCTCTTTTAATTTATGTGTTAGAATATCCCCCCCCCCCCCCCCCAAAAGTAAACCAATTTCAGGAAAGTCTGGGAGAATCTTCTGTGTATCAACTTTTTTTTGTGGAGAAACAGTATAAAGCAGTGTATTTTGGAAATAAATTCTGAAGATAAGTCACTGGAAGGGTAACATCAAGGGGCTGAAAAGTCAGTCAGAGAATCGTTTTGCAGAACCACCAGGTGATGCATGGGAATCACAATGAGAACATTACCCATCAGCAACCAACTTGGAGTCGGTTAGCACCTGAATAATAGGCCTTTGTGTCAATTATCCAGTCCTTCCTCTTTAGCAATATGTCCACCTTCTCCCCACTATTGTTGAACCTCTTTTAAAGCTGTTTTAGCAGCTGTTTTTGGCTGAAACTCTGTCCCATTTGATGTATATGTTTGGGTCTTGGGGGGAATATGTTCCTTAAAATCAAGGCAGAGTCTTCAAGGAATTGGTGGCTGTTTCTAATTGCCAGCTGATTAGAGTTGTTTCTGTGATGTTAAACAACAGTGCCATATACACATTGTTCAACCTCAATAAATGTGCTTTTAATAATTATTTTGTATGTAAATAATACAACATGACTCTCATCAAAATCTTAATTTAATGCATATTTTGTCCTCTTAATGTAAAGCACTACCACTGTGAAAGGAAGAGAACTTTTATCTTGTGCCATCTTTTTAAAGCTGAAACTTCCAATGATGCAGTAAAGACAACTTCCTTTTGTACTGTGTTTCCTTTTATAACATCACAGCATTTGACTCCTCAGGGGAAATTACTCAATGATAAACTCTTGTCTTTAAACTTTTTCAAATCTAGCAATGATATGTCTATCTGTGTGCATTTGACATGCCATTGACTGAATCATTTCACCAAACAGGATTGCAGTACACAGAATAATTAAGGAGATTAAGGTGAAAAAGGAGAAGACGATGGATCAAAGAAAAGACAAAAATGTAGAAGTGCTGAAGAAAGAAGGGGAAGCTACTTTTGATGTCACAGTCCCGCCAACCATGGACTTATGACAAGGCCAACTAGTAAGAACAATATACTAGTCTGCATGTTTTATAGTAAATCATATGTAAATTAAATAAGAAACTAAAGTTACTGGGCAAAACTCTGTGCTGATTTACGTCCCATGCCAATCTCCACTGACTTCAAATGATTTCAGAAGTTGAAATAAGCAGGAACCATCATTTTAAGTTATTTTAATAAGCTTGACCCTGGCAGTGATCCAATAACTTGCTGTTTACCTGTTTAAAATACTAGTAGTTTCCAAAAGTAGTGAAAGACCAAAGACAAAATGGACCATGAACACTTCCCAATCATGGCATGCTAGAATGTGACATAAAATAAAACTAATTGGACCAAATTGTGGCCCATCATGCACCCATTATAACTGAGTGCAGAATTTAGCACATTACTGCTACCTGAATTGTATAGCCATAACTATTAATTAAATTATAGATGGACATTTTTGGATTAGGAAAAAATACTTTCAGAGGAAAGTTGGATTGGAAAGAGTCAGTAATGGGACTAGTTACATGACAAGTGTTTCTATATCTTGATTAATAAAGTAATCTGATTTATTCTTGTTAAAATATAACTCTTGTTAAGAGAGTTTTTCTAGGAAATCAAACTACAATCATGCTATTTGCATGTGGAGTTGTTTTTTTTTAAAGCACCATGCTATACAGTTCTTGGGAAACTAGCCTGACTAATGGAAGGAAGGTATCTTAGGGAAGACTTTTTTGGGTGACTCCTATGTTGATTTTAATTATTATTTTATTTTTTCATAGAAAATGTTTAGAATCAAAGTCTGGCTGTTCATGCACAGGAACACAAGGGGGTGAAGAATGTAGGTAGTCCTTTCCAAGCTCCCACTTTGTCCTTACACAAGGGATCAACCAGAATTCTGTACTTTATGCTCCTTGCACACAATTGGGAAACACTAACACTTCCTTGAGGAGGAGGAGTCTTGGTCCTGGCTCTCTCTTATACAAAGGCTGATGGTCCAGGCTAAGGCGTTATGTATGAGTGCATGCTGCATCCCTTAAAAAGATATAGCATTACTGCTTCTGTGTATGCTACCTCAGCACACCTGGAGGCATTCTGGATTGCCTCAGATTGCTGCCACTGGCAGTAGACACAAACAGGGACACATTCTATAGATATAGCAAGAGCCACTCTTCAGCATGCTCTTCCCCCATACCTCTGGAAATAATAGGCCTGGTTCTAATTTCATTCCATTTTTACATCAGTGTAACTGTATTGACTTCAGTAGAGTTACTCCTGATTTACACTGGTAAAAGTGAGATCTGAATTTGGTGCAGAATACCTGGCACAAGTATAATGGGCCTGATTCTGATCAGTCACTTTTGCAAATCGAGAGCAACTCCAATAGAGTTAAATATCTCCTCCCCACCTCTTCTCCGTGAACCATAATAGAGTCTAAATATTGTACACTTCACTGTTCGATTTGTGTTTTTCTTTTTGCATTTCGCTCAGCTTAGATAATGAAATTGGACTGGGCTGTTTTACTTATGACAGATCTTTGCATGACTTTTCTGGTTTTTATGCATTCGCCTGTGATATTGGGGTTTCAACACTACACGATAATCCTTTTTTGTTCTTTAAAAATGTCATTTAGATGTACTTAAAATCACAAAAATAATTCCTGTTATGCTTACGTTTCATACAATCCTTTTTCTTTAATTAATTTTGGAGCCTATACTAAAGTAACAGTGTCCCTTTGACATTCGTAGGATTTACGGGCATACATGGACGGAAAATTCATCCCTCTCTTGGATTTGAGTCAGAAGGATCCCATAGGCATAAACTGTACTTGTGAATTTCCTTCTGGTTTTCATTACTATAATTCTTGTATCCTCTTTTGCATACATAATTGATTAATCTGTATTTTTAAACGTTTATCACACTTCCTTGTTTTAATTCAGAGGTGCACAATCTCATTTTCGTAATACTGCAAGGGTCTGTGACTTCTGTTTTTGATTTGCCTACATTGTTATTTGTAGGAACATGTTAGATAGAAAATAACAGTTTCAGCTTATTGGGATAAGGACAGAATAATGCAAGCAGCAAAGAAAAAAAGAATTACTTGAATAATCAAGATATTGAAATGGAGTCACTGAAGCAGGAGCAGGGAGATTTTAATTACACCTCTATGTGCCACTATATCGCTTAAACCAGAGTGGAAGACAGGCAGTGTTTCCACTGCTGCTTCACTTTCCAGTTTCCTTTAGTGAAGAGCAGATGTAATTTCTGGCCAGGGCTTCATAGAACTCACATTGGTGAAAGTTGCTTAATCAGCACATTCCTCAATTTCTCTGTCCACGCCTCTTCCTATGGTCTCTTCAGTAGAGGAAAGGCTATTGTTGCTTTGACACTGCAACATTCTCTTTTGGTGGAATTTCTACCTCTATGACCGTACTCCAGGGCTTATGTCCCTGGAAAGCGTCATAAGCCTAGACTGAATTTTGTCCACTGTTAATGGAGAAATTTGGCCCACTTCTTTCCCCTCAGTTGCAGTATCCAGAACAAAAGAATAGAAATGAATTGGTGTGGGGCGGGAGGAGGGGAAGCTTTTCTAAAATAGAATGAATATTCTGATGTACTGTTATCAGAAGAAGTGAATGTAAGTCTCATTGAATGAATGCCAAGGATTTTTTTCAGAAAATGTTACAACAGACTTTGAGGAGAAAGTTGAGGGTCTGCACTTAAAATGCTTCAATTGCAATGCTTCAGTGAAGACACTACCCATGCCGATGCAGGGAGGGGTTCTCATAGGTACTCCACCTCCCTGAGAGGCATAGCTAGGTCGGTGAGAGAATTCTCCCTTTGACCTAGCTACTGCCTGTTGGGTGTGTGTGTTTAGGGCATGTGGAGGAAGGGATGAAGGACACACAGACTGATTAAATGATTATTATGTGGAGTGATAGCCAAATTGTCAAGGGAACTTCTACCATGTGGGAGTGTGACAGAGTGCAGGGTACAAACAGGTGAGCCTGCACTCTGATCAATCATGATGTTAATTAGTTCCCCTTAAGAAAGTTGATGGGGGTAATTAGACAATCAGGCTGGTCTGCTGGATGATCTAAGGAGCCAATTACCCCATCTGCCCAAGGCTAATAAAGAGGCAAGAAGGAAGTGCTGGGGAGGGGGAGAGAAATCGGGAGGGGGAACAGGGCTACTTGAGTTCAGTAACATGGAGGCATTCAGGGAGGGAAACCTCTGTTCCCCTCAAGTCCTGGGGAGAGTGTCAAAAGAACTGTTGGCACTGTAAATAGACTGTTGCATGGGGATTGTTGTAGAAGTGGTGGAGGTAACTTAAAATAAAAGAATATGGTGAAGGCATAAGCACTGGCATCCATGCTGTTTCCATGGGAAAGAAGGCAAAAGAGGAGCCACGCCCTGTGACAGGGAGTATATGAATACAGTACAAGTGTTCAAAGCCCACTTTTCATCTCACCTACTCCAATGTGCTGCTGTTTTGAGTCTGCACATAGCAGCAGAATCTTTTTCCCTTCTATGATCCATGTTCTTGAATATAGTTACCAGGTCCAGGTGGGTGGGTCTGGCTCGGCATTCCCACGAACGTTCTGCTTTTAGGAGACAACATAATTTTCTAACAAACAAGAGATTGAGGAATCTATATTCCCTAATGGAAGAGGAGTGAAAGCCCCCACTCTCCCATTCATTGCAAATGTAGACCATTCCAGGATTCAGAAGTAAGATGAGGTAGCTTCCATTCCACCTACTAAAAAAGATACGGGTAGAGGCTCCCCTGGTTGCGCATGTGACCTCTCAACCCAAGTTACTAGGCAAACCTTTGCCCTGGACCCCAACTACTTGTAGAACACGTAATATCTGACTTCAGATCTGTGCAGCTGGCTTTTTGTGTGCTTGAGCTGCACAAGCTTTCCACTCCCAGCTGACAAGCCTATCAAGGTTGGGAGGCAACTTTGGTCAAAGAAATATTTGTAGGTTCATAGATTTTAAGACCATAAAGGACCATCAGATCATCTAGTCCAATGTTTCTCAATGATTGGTCCATGGACTGGCGCAAGTTCCTGAGATTTCCTTGACACAGTTTAGGAAGGCAGTAAGCCAGTCCCTATTGTCCAAAACAAAAAAAAAAAGCTGAGAAACACTGATCTAGTCTGATCTGTATATCACAGGCCATTTAACTGCATCCAGGTACCCTGGACTGAGCCGCATAGCTTGTTTGACTAAAGCATATCTTACAGAAAGTCTTGATTTGAAAAAGAAATGGAGAACCCACCATTTTGTTTAGTAGCTTGTTCCAGTGGTTATCAACCTCACTGTTCAGAAATAAGGCATAATTTTTTTAAAAAAAAATTGAATTTGTCTTACTTCAGCTTCCAGGCTTTAGTCTTTGTTATGCCTTTCTCTGCTAGATTGAAGAGCCATTTAGTACTTGGTATTTTCTCCCTGCAAAGGTACTTACACATTGTGATCAAGTCAGTTCTCAGTCATCTTTTTGATAAGCTAAACATTTGAGTCAGACTCACTTGAGAGAAACTGTGGTGAGGAAGAAAAAAAGGAACGTCAAACAGAGAAAGGAGAGAGAATTGGGAATGAAAAAAGGGGAAAGAGATAGGGTAGAAGACCTATGACCTCAGAGGAAGAGAGAGGAACAGTGAAGGTGCTTCCCAAGGGGCAAGCAAATACAGTTGTTCAGATTGTTTTTCTTTTTATGTAACTCTTTTAGCACACGGATGCCACAGCAAGCAGCATATTGTAAATAGGAAGACAGAAGTGGTGGGGTGTGTAAGAAAAAAAGCCTCATGTCTTACCCAAAATACAGTGGAGATAGAGGAAGGGACTTATTGGCCACTCCCTGAACACATCAGAAGTAGGGAAGAGGCCATTTCGGTCTGGATGTAAGAATCCAATCACTAGCAGGTGGAGTCTGTTGAGTGAGGGTGGTTGTATGGAGATGGAAGGATTGTGGCACCTCATTGAGTTAGATAAGCATTCCGATTTCTGGGTGCTTTTCTGAACCCCCAGCCTGTTTGAGATTCTCTCAACGCTCATTTTAATATGTCTTTTTACAAATGTAGATAATATAGGAGGTTTAGTATGAAGGTATCACTTTTTTAAGACTCACTACAGTTAAGAAGTTCATGTTTTAAATAACTGATAATTCATTAGAAAGCATGCACGAATCTTTGGCAACTCAGAACATAGGTAAAAGGCAATAATAGCGTGGGGCCCAAGGTCTCAACAAAGAAAGGTCAACAGATAGCTCCCAGTGGTATCAGATTTAGTCAGAGAACATGTTTTAAAATCTAAAGTTATAAACTCCTCCAAATTTAGGCCCCAATTCTACATTCATTTGCGTCCAAATCTCTCTCTGACGTTAGTGGCAATGTTGAATGTGTCGGATGGGGGCCTTACACTTATGGAATAATACAGAACTAATATTAGCAACACTTTCAACAATTTTGTGACTAGAATTGCCAGGAACCCAAGTTTGATTAAATGTTGTGATGACAACACTAACCAGACTTTCAAAGGGGATAGAAAAGTGACCTTCTTGCTAGATCAAATATATTTAGCCCCCAAGAGTAACTAAATAATCTTCCTTATAAGCCTGGTGTTATATCTGTTATAACATGAGACAAAAAGCAAACAGAACATATCTAGCAGAAAACATCAGCTGCCTCCAGTCCATGCAGGTCTTGGAAGACAACAGATGCCAGATCTGCAGCAGGCCAGTCTATCCAAGGTCAAGGGTCAAGTTACAGTAAAAAGCTTCCCTAAAATGGAAACCCTCAAGCTCCGCAAAGTGGAATCATTATGCCAGTGAGAGTTTGTTCTGATGATGTAATAATGTAACTTGGTGTCCTGCTGGGGAAATGTGATGAGTATGGAGTTTCTGCCTCTCTACAGTTTAATACCTGCATGTATATCTTCACTTAAACAGTTGAATAAATCTATCTTAGAAAAATAACAATTGTCTTTATTAACTCACCTCCAAGCACAGTGGGAAGCTGTACATTAGCTTCTCGTCCCATGCTCTGCAAGTATTTGTTCAGTCTGTCCCACAGGCCAAAGAGCATGCTCCAGTACTCAGAACTGAACTAATTCCTTTTCACACATCCCAACAGGGAGATATGCTACAGACAACCCAGGCATATGGCCATGTACAACAAATACTAAGTTCACCTGTCTAGTAACCTCTTTCCCCTTCACCCTAGATCAACGATATGATGGGAAGAAACTGGTCACAATTGCCTACATTTGGAAATGTTTCAACAGGAGGGTCACCAGTGAGGATCTTGTTCTGTGTACAGATTGTCCCAGTCAATATCAATGGGGGTCACATGTACATAGGTAAAAGGCAATAATAGCGTGTGGCCCAAGGTCTCAACAAAGGAAGGATTTGACGGTAGAGAGAATAATGGGGGACTGTATAAAACAGTTCTCAAAGAGTTTTTAAATAAGTGAATTATAAAAATAATAGTTCTTGCTTGTGTTTTAGGCCAATTTTCTGTCCATTCTAAATGAAAAGAGGATGATTTTGATTAACATAAAAGTGTTGTTTCTTGTGAGTTACTTAAAATGCAAGAGGATACGAGTGCTATGCTAACAACGTTCATTACTATTTCATGTTGCATTTAAATAGTGTAAGTCCTTCGTTTTGTTGGGCTCTTTGGGTATTTTTTCTGTTGCTTTCTTACACCCCAGGGCAAGTTTGATTTGCACTACATGCTGTGCAAGGGAATGAGAGGAAATAAGAACCCCCAGCACATCCTTTCATGGACTAGGTGGGACTTGAGTGTCTGCCAGAGCTACTTACTTTCTCCATCCCTGGAGTAGGTGGGAGGAGAGAGGATAGGGAATGGGTGGAGCCTGGGTTCCACCCTTCTCCTACTGGTCAGAGTAGCTGATTCAATGTAGGAGATGTCATAGTTTACTACTGGCATATGTCTAGGGTGACCAGATGTCCAGTTTTTATAGGGCAGTACTGTTTTTTGGAACTTTTTCTTATATAGGCACCTATTACCCACCACCCCCTGTCCTGTTTTTTCACAGTTGCTATCTGGTTACCCTACAAAGGTCATCAGTAAAGTACTATCCATCCAGAGCAAGCAGGGGAGGAATTGTGACTCAGAGGTGTGTCTGAGTCACAATTCTATTGTAATTATACTGAGCCTGATTCTTTTCCTCCATATTCCAGTTTCATGTAATTTCATTGACCTCAATTGGGCTACTCCTGGTGTAAACCACTATAAGCAAAAGAGGAGTAATAAGAGATCCAAGAGCAACATTTTGCACTAAATATGCAAAAGGACTTTCTTTTACACCTCACCATTTCTGTGAAAAGCTATCCTAATGGAAGAATTTTATCTTTTTTAAAAAAAAATTAATTCAAAGGATTTTTTTGCCAACAAACATTTGTTTTTTTGTTTGTTTGATTTTTGTGAAAAGGAAAAAGACTAATTGTTTTTTTAAAATTAAAATTTAAGTAGTATAGTTTACCAAGAAGTAAAACCACAGACTGGATTTGATGTGTGTTGCACAGCTGGAAGTAGAAATACACAAAAGGAAAAAACTAGAAACCACAGAGCTATGAAGTGGAGACTATAGAGTAGCAATGAATCCAGCCTGCATTTTCTTTTTCCACAACAAAAGATACTATTTTCTTGGATAAACAGTGTAATCTTTGCATTTAAATAAACTTTTTTTTAAAGAGAAAAACAACAGAAAGAAATACCAAAAATAAAAAAACAGAACAAAGCTGAGCAAAATCACAGAGATCATGAAGAATGTGAATTTGAACAAAATGTTGTTAATTAAGGGCAATGCCCAGCAGCGGGAATCTGGGAAAGAGGTTGAAACAAGAAACAAATATCATATCCCTTCAAGTTTAATTAATTTCTTTGGATAGTATCCAAATATACAGGGGAGGGAAACAGAACATAGTTACCAAAGGCAGAAAAAAATAGGAGGGGCTCCTACTATTCAAAGTTGTTGAGTTTACAAAAAGGTTAAAAACAATACGTTTTTCCTCTCCTGAAAAGATATAACTAGAACTCAGGAGGTTAGAAAAACAAATAGTACATTCTTATGTGTCTAAACAAACCCCTTTGAAGTGCTCTCAGCAGCTGGACACCACCTCCTCTTCTCATGGTGCACAGGCACATTGTGGTGGAGTGCTAGAGTAAAGTAGTTCCTGCTTGATGAAAACTCTACCTTTTCCCATACGTATTAAAAAGATTGCTGGCTGGAGTCCTGACCATGCCCTTAACTCAGCTCCCTGATAAGCACCCCAACCTACAGTTTAAGCCATGAACCCAAGTTAAGATGAAATTGTGAGCCTGGAAATTAGAATCATTAGAATTTGAAAGTAGCAATGGACAATTTACTACTAGGCTTTACCAAAAAAACAAAAGTGGGCCAGAACAAGAGAGTCTGGGTTTTTTCTCCCCATGGCATTTTTTATGTTACTAATCTCTTCTCGTTCCAATGTGCTGCTCATGTCAGTGTATACCCCACCCCAAAACAAACCAACCAACCAGCCCCATTACCCAGTTTATGAGACTGAGCCAAGTCCTGGAATAGTTGCTTCCCTCTTTCTCCTTACCATTGCCTTCCTGTCTTTCCAACTGGATACATAACTCCCCCACTCCTTCAGTCCACATAGATTGCCTTCCCTGCATCCCTTCTGAGTCCAATTCTCCTATCTGCATATTCAGAGCTCCTGAGCCTGCTAATTTTCCTTGCCTGGCCACAGTGGTCTTGATCTTCCCCAAAAGGCATTGAGTGCTTCTCCCAGTGTAACTGACAGGAGCGAAGCCTTCTGGGGTGCATTAGGCAAACAGCAGGTAGAGCTCCTGAATCCATTTATTTTCTAGGTATATTAGTAAGGCTGCAGCTTGGGGGGCAGATAGTGGAAAAAGAGCTAAACAATATTAACAGATATGATGAAACATCTATAATGAACACACATGGGACTGAGAAATTTGTTGCTTGACTGAGGTGGTCTAATAAGAGCAGAGCAGATTCCTATTCAGCATGGTTTGGGATAGTTTGGGAGCAGTCATGTAGACCGGAGGTTTGCCTTCCACATAAATGTTGTTAATAATATAATAAACCAAAAAGTCTTTGTTATCCTCAAGCTGGGCACACAATTTAAAGGCATACAAACAGTGACTTAGAACAATTAATGTCACACATTTGTCTAATTCGTTGATGCCACGCACCAGGTAATTAGGCATGTAAGCAACGTTGATTGAACCATCATATATAGAGAGATATGGATGCCAAATGAGAGGCCAGATTAACAATAGGGAACCTGATCCTGCAAGGTGCTGAGTATCCTTGTAGAAGATATTCAGCATGTTTTAGGACTGGACCCTATACATAAATTTTTTGTATATGATGGGGGAAAGGGTGTATGTGTGGAATTTTCTTGCCCTGAAAAAGAACATATCTAATAAACTGCTTTAAAAATGTTAACCATCTATTTTGCAGTCTGAAAGGAGAATTGAACACTTTCAGATAATGAAAATCTCTGTTTCAAAGGAACATCTTAATCCTCACTCTGCTCCTAATGTAGAAAGACATATTTTTCAAGATCATGTTTGTTTACTGATCTACTGCCTAAGCAAATACCAACATTTTCAAGATACTGGGCCAAATTTACTGCTAATATAAGCAGATACAATTCCATTGTGGTCACTCTTGAGTTTATATGTGAAACACAATAACTTGTTGACTACTCCACAGAAAGATTTGTTTAGGAACTTTGTAGAGAAAAACATGTATTTGTGTTTAATTCTCATCTGACTTCTACCAGATTTATGAAGAGGTAACTTCACTGATTTCAACGGAATTGCTTCTAATTCATCTCAGTATGACTTAGAGTATGTCTACACAACAAAGAAAAACCCACAGCTGGCCCATGCCATCTGACTCAGGCCCATGCTGTCTGACTCAGGCTGTGGGGCTGTTTCATTGCTTTATAAACATTTGCGCTCATGCTGGAGCTTGGGTTCTAGGACTCTGCAAGATGGGAGGGTCCCAGACTTCAGGCTCCAGCTGAAGACAGGAAGTCTACACAGCAATGAAACAGCCCTAACCCCATCCTGATTTTTCACGCTTGCTGTCTGGTCTCCCTAGTAGACATACCCTGAGACTCAAGCCTATATATTGTCAAAGAATTCTTTCCTTATAACACCAGCACTTTAGAGAATGAAAAATGATTGCTTACTTTTTATATTTCACTTATCTTAGTCAGTACATTTATACTAGTCAGTCTATAATATATTTCTCCTCCTGGCTCTCATGCATTAGCACAGTTCCACAAAGTACAGGTTACAAGCACAGCAAGAGAAAGTTTACATAAAAAGATCAACCCAACCCTCTTTTTTCATTAAATTGTTTAAAAGCAGTCCTGAAAACGATTTCTATAGAGATTAGGGTTGAGATTTTCAAAGCTAGCTAGGGTATTTAGGTACTCAACTCAAGTTAATGCATTGTGTGTTTAAATCCCCTACTTAGTATTGGAAATCTAAACCTTTTAACACTTTTTCCCTACAGGATTTTTCATTTTTGTTTAGGTCCTAAATCTTGACTCTGAACTACTTGATACTGGCCCTTAAGTCGTCTTATTATTCAATAAGTTTTACTAGACTAGAAGTACTATGTCTGTGTGTGTGTGTGTGTATATCTGCAATAACTGTTGTAAAATGCCCCATTTCAGAACATTTCTATATGAGAAGAAAAGCTTTAGTACATGATGTGAGAGATTGGGTGTCAGCCAGTGGCTTCACCTATCTAGATTTCAAAGGCAATCCATTAGAAAGAGGATGAAAGATGTACCATGTCCAGCTTGACACAGTTTTCAAAGCTTCTCCCTGCCCCCACCTTTAAACAGCAGTAGGAAGGTGTCTCTTTCTGCTAAGCCTAAAGAATATCTTTCTCAGTGGTTGGTGTTGTGGAGAGGAGAAGATATTTCCAGAGAAATACACATTTAGTTTATTTTATTTTTCCTTGGTCGTTATCTTAAAATTGGCATCCAACAGGAAGTGATCTGGTTGGACTAATTTTCCTTTTTCATTAAAAGAAACAAATTGTGAATGTTTCCATTTTTTTAATGGAGGGAAAAGAAAAAGTGCTTTTAGAAGAGACCCAAAGTGGTGTAAGCTCTCTGGGATAAGGGCTCTTTTTCACTCTTATGACTGTACTCTGTCTAGCACAATGCTGCCCTAGTCTCTGTTGTGTTCTTTCAATGCTACTGTAATACAAATAATGCAATGAAAATAATGGTGTGAGGCCCATAATTTTGCACCCTTAATCAACTGAGGGTGAAAATAACAATTTAAATATCTACCTGCACTCGCTGTTGACTGTGATTGTGGACTGAGGCTTCTATGGAAATTAGGCCCTAAATGTCTTTCACTTGAGTTTAAACAACACATTGGATAGGGGACAAGCACAGGATGGAAGCTGGGCAAGTTGAAAACTAACTTCTGATGATACTTCTTGTGTGCATGGTTGTATACACATATATACAGTGAAAGCCAGAGCATGTTCAGCACCTTTGAAGCTCTGGAAAACAAGCAGTACTATCCCTAATGGGAAGAAAGGATTTGCCAGCCCTTGAACAGAGGAGGGGATGAGTCCAAAACTCTTCACAAGTGACCTGAGACTAGCATGGGGAGAAGAAACAGAACCTGCTGTGGGCAGAGCAGTCCATGGATCTACTTTCAGGTACAAGGCAAATTCTTTGTGGGCAGAGTAGAGGAGCCACTTACTCTCCAACTCTGTGTGCAACTAGTGGATTGGATCTCACTGCTTTATGGAGCTGACAAACCAGCTGTAGGGAGCCACTTGTTCAATGTGTATTTCAGGCCAGTGGGAGATTTAATGGCATGCATGCGTTGTGGTGTCATTAGTACATAGATGATACCTAGCTTTATGTTGGTCTCTTCTGACTTAGGCAATACAATTGACTGTCTTTCCAAATGTCTGGCTGAGAGTCAGGCATGGATGAAAGCCAGCTGGCTGAGGCTAAATCAAGATAAAACAGAGTCAATGTTAAGAGTTTTGAAAGGAATTGGAAGATATGGCATGGATTAGATCTGCCCCTCTAATTTAGGTTGCTGGCCCACCATTTGTTATTCATGTTCATAACCTGGGAGTCTGGTTAGATTCCCACTTATTGATGGGTGATCAGATTTCAATGTTATCAACTTGTTCATCTATGTCTAGTAGGAAGTTGCTGCCTTTTCTCTGAGGCAGACTTCACTACTGTGATTCATGCCATTGTCACATCTAGACTTGCTACTGCAAATGCACTCTACTTGAGGCCACATATTAAATCTCTCTGGATGCTGAAGCAGGGACAGAATGCAGCAGCCTACTTGTTAAGGGGCCTCTTGACGTGAGCACATTACACTGGCATTGGTTTTTCCCTGTAAAATCTGAAATGGCCTGAGACCTGCCTACCTGAGTGACTGCCTCTCTCTTTGTGAGAAACTGCCACTTTTGACCTAAAAGACATTTGAGCCTATCATAAGCCTTTCTCCCAAATCTGGACCTTAGCGTCCAAAATCTGGGTGCTTAGCATGAACCTCCAAGTTTAATTACCAGCTTGGATCTTATCTCGCTGCCACCAGACAGGAATTACGGCGCCTGCCTCGCTCTGGTCCCCCCA
>NC_133770.1:99407911-99468012 GCF_003597395.2 Chelonoidis abingdonii | reverse complement strand
GTCACTGTTTGATAACCCTTTACAGGTGAAAGAGACATTAACCCTTAGCTATCTGTTTATGACAGAGCCAACATTTCCTCAACACAAGAGAGAGGAGTAGGTGGCAGAGTGTTCTCCATGAGAGGTGTTTGGTTCCCTTTGTTAACCCTTTACAGGTAAAAGAAACATTAACCCTTAGCTATCTATTTATGACAGAGCCAACATTTCCTCAACACAAGAGAGAGGAGTAGGTGGCAGAGTGTTCTCCATGAGAGCCCCCAATCCTCCCTAGTCCTAAACAGTTCAGATTTCTTAACCATGAGGACATGCCACAAAGTTCATAAGTTTACAGAGATTTTGGAATGGGTGCAGAGGGTCTGTGGATAGGGTAGGCTACTGTTCTAATTTTCTGCTGTAGTGTAATAATTACTTACTGGTGTATATTTGTGAAAGTTGTCGCTAAATTTTTCTTTGGGTTTTGATCTATGTTTTTATAAAATCATCATTTTGCTTTGTTACTATAAATAGATTTTTAAAAGATAACAGATGGACCACAGGACCAGATTCTGAAGTCTTCTCTCAGTTTTTACTTAGTCCTTCTTGATGTAGAACCCCCATTGAAGCCACAAGCAAGGACTGAGCAACAACCGAATAAGAACTTCAAGATATGGCCCAACAATTTTAGTCTAAAATTCTGTCTAGCAACGACACATCAGTCAATCAGAATTGTATACATGAGGTAATAATAAAAACTCTAATAAAATAAAGTAAAATTAATTTGAGAGTCTGAATCCAATGCATCTTTTCACAAAATAACATAGGATGCTCTATGCTCCTCATTGTGTGGCATGAGTGGTTAGGTATGTGTGAAATCAATCTTCAAATCACTTCGGTATGATCCAAGAAATTCCTGACAAACTACACTGTGCTGTGGTCATTTATTCTGTATTTTATAAATAAATCTTTGAAATGATGTAACTTCATCTAAGATCATAGCCCAGTCCTGAATTATTGGCTTTTTTACTGGAATTCCATTGGGCGACTATTGGCTCTTTGTACAAGGTAAGGCTGTGGAAGCAGCTGCTTTTAACGGCTTGATGTAGTGGATGATACTAAATAATCCTTGTGCATGTGGATTAAATTGTTCACTTTGGGGCAAATCACATATTCAACACAAATTAATCATACATAGGCCCACTAAACTCAAATGTTTGGACATTAATATAAGAGATAAATCAAGTTTCTTCCCAACTCCCCACAGAATGATCAAGCCTCCAATGCTGCTCCTAAATCTATCTTTCCAACCTCTGTGGAGGCCAGTCCATTCTGTGCAATAACTTAGAGCATGAGCTTTCTCCCCTGATAATCTTATTTTTCTAATTCAGAATATCTTCCTATTGCTCAGGTGAGAACTGAACTTATATTTTATTTTCCTATTATGATTTTGCCTTTCTGTAATGTATTAGTCTCCCCACCTTATTTTAGTGGCAACCCTTTAATCCTTAACCATGGGTGTTCCCATAATTTCAATGGTCTGTTCCAGATGACTGGAAGGTAGCTAATGTAACATCGGTGTTTTTTTTTTGGTTGTTTGTTTTTTTAGTGCTCCATAAGTAACCTTTGCAACTACAGGCTGGTGAGCCTAAATTCAGTACCAGACAAATTCATAGATTCTAGAACTGGAAGGGACCTTGAGAGGTCATCGAGTCCAGTCCCCTGGCCTCATGGCAGGACCAAATACTGTCTGGACCAGCCCTGATAGACATTTATCTAACCTATTCTTAAATATCTCCAGAGATGGAGATTCCACAACCTCCCCAGGCAATTTATTCCAGTTGTTTAAGGCAACCGTACTGACAAGTATAGGGAACATTTTCTTTCTAGATGTTCAGCCTATGAAACCAGATCACTTGTTTTGGTTTAGAGCCCATTGTTTCTTCTTGTTCTATTCCGCTTTAGGTTGGCTAAGGCGAAAGTTTTCTCCCTCTCTGATGCACCTCATAGACCTCATAGGTCAGAAGGGACCCATATGATATCTTAGTCTGATCTCCTGTACAAAGCAGGCAGCAGAAGCTACCATACCACTTCTATACAAACCCCTAAATATGTTCCAGTTATTGAAGTCTTCAAATTGGTGGTTTTGAAGACCTCAAGCGCAGGAGGTAACCTGAAAACTGCTATCATTGTCCCTCTCCCCTCTCAGTCTTCTTCTTGTCCGTACTAAATAAACCCAATTCTTTAGCCTTGATTCACCAGGTCATTGTTCTCAAGATCTTTATCATTCTTGTTTGCTCTTTCTGGCCCATTCCAATTTCTCGACATCTTTCTCCTTGAAATGCGGTGCCCAGAACTGGACACAATACTCCAGTTGGAGGCCAACCAGCACAGAGTAGAGCGGAAGAATGACTTCTCTTCTCTCGTTGTTCTTGCTCAAAGGGGATACAAACATCCAAAGTAATAAGCCTGGTTAAATTGCATCCCAGAATCACGTTTGCTTTTTTTTTGCAACAGCATAACACTATTGACTAGTCGACTCATCACAACACCGTTGTGACTTAAATGCTTTCAATTATTTAGGGGGCTTTGTGTCCTATAAAAATAAAAACAAGATATGAAGATAAAAACAATAAAAAAAAAACGGAAAAAAAAAAGGAAAAAAGAAAAGTAAATAAAGTATTCAATAAAAGAACAACAAAAAAAAAAAAAGTAGATATAAAGGTAAAAAAAAGAATAAATAAATAATTGAAAAAATAAAAAACAAAATAAAAAGGTCATAATCAAAACAAAAAAAATACAAAAACCCTAGATCCCTTTTGCAACTCCCTTCCTAACAGTCTTCTTTCACATTTTGTATTGTGAAACTGATTTTTCTTGCCTAAGTGGATGCACTTTTTGCATTTCGTCTTTGTTAAACTCATCCCGTTTACCTCAAAACATTTCTCCAATTTGGTTCAGATCATTTTGAATTATGACCCTGTCTCCAAAGCAGTTGCAATCCTCCCAGTTTGGTATCATCTGCAAACTTAATAACGCGTACTTTCCTATGCTAATATCTAGTCATTGATGAAGATCTTGAACAGAGCCGTGTCCCAAACCAGACCTGAGGACCTATTTGTTATACCTTTCCCACAGGATTGGGAACCATTATAACTACTCCTCTGAGTACGGTATAGCGTTATCACCCATTTAGTAGCCCATCTAAGATTGTTTTGCTGTTTATCGATAAGAATATCATGCGAAGACCGTATCAAATGCCTTACTAAAGTCTAGTATAACCATCACCGCTTCTTCTTACACAAGACTCGTTATCCTTAACAAAGAAAGCTATCAGATTGGTTTGACAAGATTGTTCTTTCAAATCCATGCTGGGCTATTCCCTATCACTACCACCTTCAGTGTGTGCAGATGATTTCCTTCAATACTTGCTCATTATCTCTTCCTTGGACAGAAGTTAAACTAACTGGTCGTAGTGTCCTGGTTTGTTTTTATTTCCCTTTTTAAAGATGGGCACGTAATATTTGCCCTTTTCCAGTCTTCTGGTAATTCTCTTGTCTCCTCGACCATAGATATAGCTGGAGGCTCAGATACCTCCTTATTAGCTCCTTGAGTATTCTAAGGTGCATTTCATAGGGCTGGTGAACTTGCAGGCATCTAATTTTCTAAGATCGCACTCTCGCTTTTAACTTGTTCTTTTTTTTTTTCTCTCAACCTTACCCTCTTCATTAGCATTTCACTTTTAGGATTCTTTCGGACTTCTCGTGAAGAACCGAACAAAGAAGTATTAAGCATCTCTGCCATTCCAATTTCCTGTTCTGTTTCTCCCTCCTCACTGAGCAGTGGGCTTACCCTGTCCTTGGTCCTTTCCTCTTGCTTCTAATGTATTGATAAATAAGTTCTTCTTGTTTCCCTTTATTCCCATAGCTAGTTTGAGCTCATTTTGTGGTCTTTGCCTTTCTATCTTGCCTGATTCCTGTGTTGTTTGCTATATATCCTTTTGCATCTGTCTAGTTTTCCATTTTTTATATGACTCCTTTTTATTTTGTAGGTCATGCAAGATCTCGTGGTTAAGCCAAGGTGGTCTTTTGCCACAGTTTCTATCTTTCCTACTGAGCGGAATAGCTTGCTTTTGGGCCCTTAATAGTGTCCCTAGACACTAAAGTAAAGAACAGAATTATCAAACCTGTAGACCAACACAGTTTGTTCAGAACGAGACAACATGGCTTTTGTAAAGGGAATTCATGCCTCACCAACTTAGTAGAATTCTTTGATGATGTCAATAAGCATGTGGATAAGGATGATCCAGTTGATACATGGATTTTCAGAAGGCCTTTGACGGGGTCCCTCAACAAAGCCTCTTAAGAAAACTAAGTAGTCATGGGATAAGGGCAGGTCCTCTCATGGATCAGTAATTGATTAAAAGATAGGAAACAAAAGGTAGGAATAAATGGAGAGAGGTAAACAGCAGGGTCCCCCAAATAGCAGTACTGGGAGCTGTGTAGTTCAACATATTCATTAATGATCTGGAAAAGGGAGTGAACAGTGAAGTGGCACAGTTTGCAGATACAAAATAATTCAAGATAGTTAAGTCCAAAGCTGACTGAGTTAGAGGGAGACAAAACCCAGGGACTGGCCATAAAAAAGCAGATGAAATTCAATATGGATAAGTGCAAAGTAATGCACATTGGAAAAAATAATTGCAGCTACACATATACAATAATTAGTTCTAAATCAGTTGTTGCAACTCAAGAAAGAATTCTTGGAGTCATTGTGAATAGTTCTCTGAAAACTTTCACTCAGATGTGCTGCAGCAGTCAAAAAAGGCTAACAGAATGTCAAGAACAAATAAGAAAGAAAATATCATAATGCTGTTATATAAATCCATGGTGCCCCCACACCTTGAGTACTATGTCCAGTTATGTTTTCTCCATCTTGAAAAGGATATAGTGGAATTTGAAAAGGTTCCGAGAAGGGCAACAAAGATAATTATGGGTATGAAATGGCTTCCATTCAAGGGGAAGACTAAAAGATTAAGGCTATTCAGTTTTAAAAAAAGAGACGATTTAGGAGGGATATGATAGAAGTCTGTAATATAATGAATGGTGTGGAAAAATTGAATAGAGAAGTGTTATTTACCCTTTCCCAGAATGTAAAACACGGGGGATCAACCAATGGAAATAATAGGCAGCAGGTTTAATACAAAGAAGAGGAATTAATTTTTCATACAATGCACAATTAACCCGTGGAATTCATTGCCATGGAATGTTGAGATGCCCAAAATATAACTGGGTTTAAAAAAGAACTAGGTAAGTTCATGACGCATAGGTCCATCAGTGACTATTAGCCAAGATGGTCAGGGGCATTCCCATGTGCGAGATGACCCTAAATCTCTGATTGCCAGAAGCCAGGAGTGGCAGAGGGGTGGATCTCTCTCAGATTGCTCTGATTTGTGTACTTCCCCTGAAGTTCTGGTACTGCACAATGTCAAAGACAGGATACTGGGCTAGGTGAACCATTGGTGGCCCTATCCTCCACGAATGTATCTAGTTGTTTTTCGAACCAAGTATAACGGTTCTTATGATATAAGGGCCCTTGGTTTTCATTCTTATAGTGCAATTCAGACCTGGCCTAATGCATGCAGCTTGATTTCTATTTTGTTTAGGTCCTTATAGTACCCTCATCACAAAAGCATCTGAGTGCCTTCCATTAGTGCATCAAATAATATGTCTGCATTAAGTAATATATCTATCACGTGGTTTGTACTTTCTCTCATCCTCTCCCAGAGAGAGAGAGAGAGAATTGTGTGCATAGTGTTTTTTCTTCTGGTAGAGTTTGTATTTTGTTTTTCAAATTTACATGCTATTATATGTCAAGTATCAGAGAGGTAGCCGTGTTAGTCTGGATCTGTAAAAGCAGCAAAGAGTCCTGTAGCACCTTATAGACTAACAGATGTATTGGAGCATGAGCTTTCGTGGGTGAATACCCACTTCGTCGATATTATATGTTTATATTAGAGAAGGCAAGGTTGAAGAAGTGTGCTTTGCATTTGGAGTGGAAGGTGAGGCGGTTTGTGATGGTCTTTAGTACCTGTAGGAGTTTGTTCCACAGTTTCAGACCAGTCCCTGAGAAAGCTCTGTCTCCTGCCAGATGAGGTTTACTCTTGTAGTAAGTCTT
This sequence comes from Chelonoidis abingdonii, assembly GCF_003597395.2. NCBI lineage: Eukaryota > Metazoa > Chordata > Testudines > Testudinidae > Chelonoidis > Chelonoidis abingdonii. Next base: position 99,461,862 of record NC_133770.1, on the reverse strand, counting down.
CATTCTGGAGCTGTAGGCAGTTGAGGGTATGTCAGGGCCCAGGTCATTAAAGATGTCTACATTGCAATGCAAGCCCAAGTTTAATAGAACTTGAGTTAGCAGCCCCTGAGTTTGTTAACTTAGGGCTTGAATGTCTACACTTATTTATAACCCCAGGTTAGGAATTGTTGAATCCTGGGTCCCAACCTGGGGCGCCACTGCCTACATTGCATTACGCAGACCCAAGTCCAACCACCCATACCTCAGACTTCCTAGTGCTCTCTCAAAATGTAGCCCTTCCTTCATGATTCAGTGTGGGAAAACTTGACTGTCCATCAAATTTGATTGCCCAGGTGACAAAGATAGTCGGCCCATGGGAATGTGGAATACTTTTGCCAGGATGGGACAGAGTCTCCTAGCACATCAGGTAAAGCATTAGCCATGGGTGCTGTTATGCGAGACCTTAGCATTAGCAAGGAATCCAAGATCACTCCTAAACTATGGACAGAATTGACCAATCATGGGTACCTTCAACCAGCAGAGACTGCTCCTCTTCGAGGTGTTTTCCTCTGCCTCGCAGCATAACCTCCATCTCGCTCTGGTTAGGCTTCAACGAGCTGTTCTTCATCCACAAGCTGATCCCACTCAAACACTAGGCCATCTTGGTGGTAGTGAAATAGTCCTATGTGCTGAAGGATAAGTAGAGATGTGTGTCATCTGCATATTGCTGCTGCTTGATCTGACCCCATGTTTGAGTTTCTTATTTTATCTATTTAGACTTTATAATAACAAAACAAAAAAGCACTCCTCCCAGATTCCATTCACTCTTGCTAATAGAATCAGTGTTGCCAACTTTCCTGATTTTATTGAAACTTAAAGACACAGCTCCTGGAGTCTCAAATGTGAAAATCTTGCCTTTCATTTTTTAAAAAGTAAGTTTCTTATCCTTGTTGTGCAGTATAGCCTGAAATTTTGAATCCTAGTCTAGTCCAAATAGACTATGCTCATCACTTTAGTATCAGTACCCTCAAGATTCAAATAAAAGGTAAATAAAAAACCATAAGTATTTTTTTAAAAATAAATCTCATAACCCAATCTTATAATATTTTGAAGCCTAACTGATGATTTTTTGAATGCTTGGACTTGGCAATGCTGTGATTTGCTACTGTTGTGTGCCTTGTGCTTCATTTACACCTGCGCAAAATATATACAAAAAAGCTACTTAATTAGAATGGTCGCATTTTACACCTACTTTGCTATCACTTTGCACAGGTGTAAATGACAAGCAATTTTCAAGGCTGGGAGGAATCAAGTGCCTGAGGCCTGAATTTGAGCCTATTAAGTTCATCAGTTCAAATAAGTCCATTAGTGATTGAATTGAAAAAAAATCAATACAGAACAAATTCAGGAAAGAAAATAAAAAGAAACATAATTTGTATGGAACATGGGAATGCTTCTCAGCTATTGGACAGGGGAAAGTTGACAGCTGTCAGTGAAAAATGGAGGTGATGGATGCAAATTGATATGTGGTGTCTTTCATATGGACTGTGTAAACCTGATTCTGATTATTTAAGGCAGAATCAATATAAATCTAAAATAAATCTGCGGCTTTCTTTAAGTGACTCGGTTCCTTCATCTTTGAGATATTTTGCATTCTCTCTGTTAGTGTTCAGCCATTTGTGGCAGTTAGTTTTTCTTTCCTCTGAATTACCGATGGTAATTTCTAGTGTGTTTTCTCTTTCTCCGATAAAACTTGAGCTATCTTCTTAGTAAAGAATTCAAAGAGCCTCTGAAGGACTAGAGTTCCTATTGTTGTGTGTAAACATACAGAGTTTAAGGTCATTTTACCTTCCTAAATTTCCTGCTTGTGTAATCCTCAAAATTTATTCAGTGCAACCTCTCAAATTATGCATTTGGATTTGTCTTACTGATCCTAATGGGAAGATTAGGTATAATACCTCTTAAGTTCCTTTGCCTGCCTGATGTTTGGTTAATTATTTGGCTAATTGTTGGCTTGTGTCTATATTAATAACAAACCAAAGTCCATTCTTTAGTGTTTACTGAAGTAAAATTTCACTGCAAGTTTTGTCTGAGTAAGCAGTGCAGGGTCAAGCCCTTCTAAATAAAAAAAATTCAGTGGAATTGCTCTTGAAATTTTTTAATCAGCTTAGAAAATTTTCTAAAAATTGAATTGACAATTAAAACAATGTTTTGTTTATAATATGATTATCTCTTCCCTTAACACCTTTATTAGGCCCAAATCCTTACACACAAGCTACTTCACACATGAGCATAGTCCCACTGAGCTGAATAGAACTATTTGCTAAAGTTAGTTGGGAATTTTTAAACAAAATTCTTGTTGTGTCGTGGTTTGTTTTTTTGTCAGAAAATGACAGTTTGTCAAAACCAAAATATAAGTCCACGATGGAATTTCTGGTAAGATAGAGACTCCAACTCAAAATAGCCAGGTGGTTAGGGCACTTAGCTGGGATGTGAGAGACTCAAATTGAAGTCCCAAGTCAGGCAAAATATGGATTTGCTCCTGGCTCTCCCACATCCCAGTTGAGTGTCCTAACCCACCAGTGTGTTAGCTGTTTTGGAGTGCATGAGACAGTGTCTTTCTCCCTCTCTGTCTTTTGCAATTTTTTATAAAGGGTCTCAGTTTCATTCTGCATTGGAACAAAAACAAATCTTGAAACCTTGAATTTTTTTGTGATATGGAAATGTTATCTCTTGTCAACCGAACTACTCGTGCTGCCTGATCCTGTGCCTGTTGATGTCAGTGGAACATCCGTTAACTTCAGTGGTGCAAGATTAAAACCATGATCTTGATCCTACGAAGCATGTGTTTAATTTTACACACCATGAGTGATTCCACTGAAGTCAACAGCACTACTTATAGTGCACAAAATTAAGCATGTGCTTAAGTCTTTGCAGTATCGGGGTCCTAGTGAATAAGGTTTGTCAGGCACTTAAGTCTTTCCAGGATTGCCCAGATCGGTAATAACTACACACAACCAAGACAAAACTCCTCACTAAGTAGAAATGAGATGCCTAGTTTCATTTATTTATTGTGAATATCCCAGCTACACTGACAAGATATTCAGCTAACAATAACGATCATCTGGCTTTCTGCTCAGAAATAACCGGTAGTAGTGGGGATTATGCCCTGTACAGTGACAGTGAGTGCTTCTTGGCTTTTTCTTCTTTTTCTGCAGCAAATGTCTCCAAAACTGCCATATGGAATTTGCACAAAGGGGCTAATATGAGCTCACGGGGAGTTTGGTGTAAAGTTGCTGTTTCCTTGTCTGCAAATTCTGGGCATTTTACCAGCTCTTTTTGTATTCCTTTGAACTCTCTGGGATGTGTAAATAAACAGAGCACAGATCCCTTAATTTGGACAATTAATTAAGTTTAGATTAGAATAACATTTTATGGTTTAAAATTGGACAGTTTAAGTGACGTTATTGTGGACAGTATAAGTGAAGAAGTGCTCAGTTTCATTAATTTTCTTAACTTTCTGACTGATAGATAGTGACAAAGAAATAAATCTGAGGACATTTTCAAAAAAGGGAAACATTCCATGATCTGTTGGGAAGCCATGTAGATTTTGTCCGCTTGTTTTATTAGAGAGGTAATTACAAGGATGTCTTACGTTAGGAGAAAAAACAAACAGGCACATCAGTTTATAGCTTTGGTTTCTCCATTAGAAATATCAGCTCCTCACTTCCCTCTGTTTGAGTAGTAACATTTCATGAAACTTTAACCAGAGCTGCAGATCTCCTCTCCTCCCAAATGAATCAGCATTCTCCCTGCCCAGCTGGGGGCATGGAGAGCTGGAGCTCAAGTTACAGCCTCCTTACTCCTGCTAGCCAGGTCCTCCAATGATCTTGCTAAGGTTTTCCAGTGAAGAGGGGGAAGAGAGAGGACCTTATCTTTCCAAGGTAAAAATCAAGAGGGGGGTAGAGAGGGGGGAAAGCATTAGAGATTGTCTATGCCATAAAGAAGCAAAAGAAGATATATATTTAATCCTATGACACCTCTTGCCTAGAAACTGTCAAATATGTTGAGCTGTGGCTTTTTGATATGAACAAATGCCCACAAGGGACCAGACCAAGATCACTAATATGGTTTGATTTCTGAACAGATCCAGTTTTGCACCAAAGAGGCCAGAGAAGATTAAGCCACTTCACCAGAAGTTCTCAGGAACATTTTAATGCACAGAATTCTATTTAATGACAGATAATGCTATTGTCCAAGTATACTTGGGAGAACTTTAGCTCTAGAGATCGGGTAAATTTAATCGTATTAATGCAATAGCAAAAGTGCATTAAGATTGTACTAAAAAGTGCTGTGAAATTGCTGATGAAATGTACTCATGTCCAGTCCAGCTTAATTGCTTTCTCTGCTCAACCCCCACACAAATGTACAAAGAAACCCAACTGTTCAAAAACCCACTAAATGCATCTGAGCAATATATTGGACATCTACTAAATATAATCAATAAATTAAAAAAGTTAGATAAGAGGCCCATGAACAGTCTGAAGGCCACGAACGTTATTTCAATGTTTTAATTACAAATCTAAAACAATGGAAAACAAGTTTGTTTGCTGGAAAAACAATTAGTTGTCTCCTGGTGGAATTTTTGAATGCCATATTTCATCCAAGGAGGAACATTCACAATTCTCAACTAAAAATAGAAATTCTGATGGATCTTTTAATGCAATTGTACTAACTAGCACTGTCTGGGCAAAATTCTCCTCTCAGATCCTCACAGTGAATCTCAGCTCTGACAGTGTGCTCTTCCTGCATGGGAAGATTTTTCAACTGATGTCACTGGGAATTCTGCATATGTAGGGTAAAATCTACTATTATAAAGAGTACCAGAAAAGGGACTATGCCCTTGTTTTGAAGGCATAAGTGGTACTTAATGGCACATAGGCCTTATGCTAGGTCTCCGCACAGGGGTAAATTTAACTTGTAGAGAGAGCTGAATATTGGAGATGAGATCTGCAGTGGAGGTCTAACAGTATCATTCTCCCCTAAAACTACATGGTACTTACTATATACACAGTACGTCCCCCATCCCCTACAAAAGGACTGCAACATCTGGACCTAAAAATGAAAGGGCCAGATCCTCAGCTGGCACAAATCAGCATTAGTTCATTGGAGTTAATATAGCTATGCTGATTTACACCAGCTGAGGCTCTGTCCTTAAATCTCTAGAGTACATCTTCACTGCAGCTGGGAGGTGATTCCCAGCTCAGGTAGATGTACACTCACTAGTTCTGACCACACTAGCACACTAAAAATAGCAATATGGCTATGGCACCACAAGCAGTGGCTTCGGCTAGCAGCCCAGGTACAATCCCATCCAAAGTCCTGCATACATACTCAGGCACCCTAGCTGCCACCCAAGGTGCTTCAGCCACACTGGTATTTTTAGCACACCAGCTTGACCAGAGCTAACGTTTATGTCTGCCCAAGGTGGGAATTCCACCTCCTAGCTCTGATGCAGACCTACCCTGTGCCAAGACGAAGGCTTACCAGCACAGCACCTCCGGCTGGGCATCTTAGAAATTAGCTCTTTCCAGCCTTCAGAGCATCCTCTGCTGGTGGGTGTCATGTCTTGCCTGCCTCAGGCCCAGTGTCCCTCCTGGACCCCCGTGTCCTTTTCCTTAGGGTTCTGCCCCAGCAGTACCCCCCCCCCCACTCTGAGTCTCCCCTCCCAGGGGAACCCCCAACCCTCTAAACCCACCTTGCCTCAGTGGCTACTACCAGTCATCATCTAGCCCCCGCTCACTGGGGAAGACTGCAGTCTGTAAACCACTCATCACTAGCAAGAGAGTCAGATCAGCTGCCTCTAAGCCCAAGCTGCATCTCTGCAATCCCAGTACCTGAGCAGGCCTTCACCAAGGCCTGCAGCCTGGGGGTTTTCCAGGCTGGAGATCCCCAGCTCCTCTTGCCTTTCCCCAGCCCTGCTTTACTCCTAGTACCCCAGACAGCCAGGTCAAGCGAGCAAGCAAGTGAGAGAGACTCCTGCATCCTGCCCCAGCAGCTCTCTTATAAGGGCCAACTGGGCCCTGATTGGCTGGCCACACCTGTGGTCAGCTACTCACTCAGCTGCTCTCACTCTTCAGGGCTGCTTTTAACCCTTGTTTTCCAGGGTGGGGCAATTGCCCCACTACACACCCTAAGAAGGATTAGTGAGTCTGCAGGGCTATTGTCATTCTTGCAGAGAGGGATCTCACTCTTTAACATACTTTTCCCCACTATGCACCATCCCCAGCAATTGCTGCAGTAGTTGGTTGAGTGAAAAAAGGCAAGAAAGAAAGAAAGAGAAAATTAGCTATGAACTGGGAGTCCAGCCAAATTCCCTGGAAAGGTGTGAGCAGCCCAGTATTGCCAATTCCCCTCACTAACTTTCCATTTCTTTTCCAATCTTATCTTTCCTTCTTTGCCTATGTCTCTTTAATTTCTTCTTGTGCTGCTCTACAGCTGTTCTGTAAATAACTGCCCTGTATCACACTTGTATAAGTGAGTAAATTTACTCAGGCAAGTAGTCCTAGTGACTGCTATAGACCTACTCACATTTGTAAAGTTATTGACCTCTGCAAAGACTAGAACCAGCAACTGGTTCAGCTCAAGGACACCCTTGTGCCAGCTAAGTCTATCTAGAGCTAACTAAACCTGTGCGGGATAAGGCCTTAATTCTGGAATTATAAACTGGTTGTGAAGGAGAGGGAGGACATAAATTTGTCCTTTTATGGATCAAAAATGTCCAAATTATACAATTTTTCAACCCGCTCTAGTGATTATATTATTTGTTCTATAAAGTGTTTTGTAATATATCTCTGTGAAAAATGATAGATTAAAATAACATTTATTATTAATTAAAATATATGTTAATCAGTGTAAATTATTGTATTTCAATGGAGTTCTGCAGTAGCTGTAGTAAAGATTGTATGTGTCAGTGTTCCCTGGATAAATCCGGTTTTTCAGGCATTTAGAACATGGCTGTAAAAATGTGCTCCAGGCTCAATCTTGTCATGCAAGGATTTAGGGCCACGTTCTCCCTTTGGATGTGCATATGCTTTTCCATTGACTGCAACAGGCGCCACACACATTCAGATGCATGGGATATTTTTCCAGTTACCTCCAAAATGCTAGTTTAGCCAATGTTGTGCATGTATGTATGTATGTATATCTAACATAATGTTTTATTGCATATTATTATTATATATATTATAAATTGTTGAATTAATTTATAATACTTTCCTAGTTTAAAACTTTTGTTTTGCACTCATGAAACTCAAAAATATATTCAAACCATTAAGTAATTGAGCACAAACATTTAATTTTTTTTGTTACAGGACAGCTAAGCCTTAAAATATACTAGCACTAAACATATACTAGACTGTATATTCAGGTGAAGCCAACATATGTATCATTCTTTCATAAGAAACAGAAAACATAAAGTATACATATCAACATGCATAATTTGCAATGTCCTCTAAATAACAAAAGTGCAACACTTTAAAAATAAAACAAAAATCGAGGGTTAAAGTGGGTAGTTTTGCAGTGATTCTTTTAGCAGGTTTTTTGATTTCTGGAGGCTACCATTTCGTGCTCCAGTATCTACGCTTCCACTTAATAATAATAATTCTAAAATAAGAAGTCTAAGCCCTTATGCTGGTGAAGATAATTTAGTAAGTGTAAACCAATCCAGAGATATCTGCCTTAAAAATTTTTCTGTCATAGTGATGTCAGTCAGGGGTGTGATTATTTTTCCCCCCAGCCCTGACCGATGTTGTGTCAGAAAAAGCCCTACTGTAGTTGCAGTTATAATAGCAAAAAAAGCTCTTTTGCCCGCATAATTTATTCAGTTCAGGGAATAAGTTTAAACTATAGTGGCATAAGAACTCTTTGCAGGCATTAGCTGTGTCTCCATTAGGGGGATTTGCAGGTTTTCCCCTACTGGTATAGCTTACCGGCAAACTAGCTTGAACAATAGCTTTGAGAGAGGGGATTGTTAATTTTGGCCCATCTGAAAACAATTTAAATATCATGATTGTTAACTATTTAACTGCTGATCAAAGCACCTAGAAAAAGAGAGGATCAGTCATATTATGAAGATTACTGTGAATGGGATTTCATTTTGGTGTTTTGGTTTTGACATCTCCAGTGGGCAAAATTTAGTGTATGGGTGGAGTTAGGGAGAATCACAAATCCCCCCACTGCCCCCCCCCCCCAAAATCACAACCTTTAACCCTATATGTTATATTTTAAATAGCAAAAAAGGAAGGAAATGAGCTTTTTGTTTGAAATATCGTATGGATATATATGAAAAGATTACTTAAATAAGTTTGAAATTTCTTGGAAGAAGAAGAAGAATGTTCGTCGTGTAAAAATACATTTATGAGAATGATGGTGGCTTAGCAATATTAGAAATGTGAAGTCATTCAGATACACTAGAGCAGTCCAGAACAAAAACTGGAATTGTAAGAGGTGTAGAAACAAAACTTTCTCCACAGTCAGCCTGCAGCTAAACTATGATCATCTCAAAAAGGAATTTCTGTAGCTACAACGTGTTCTTGTCCAAGTCTAAAACCCATCTCTTAGTCTTAGATTTTCTTCAAGAGCAATAACAAAGCTGATATATATATATAGAGAGAGATATAGATATTGATATATAGCAGGGTATCTTGTTTTTATATATATATATATACACACACACAATAAAGCAGCTTTATTTATATTTTTATATTTTTTATATAAAATAAATTAAAAGCAAAATACCTGTCTATACTTTAAAATGGGAGAGGAGAGAAAACCACTAGGCAATGACCTACATGTTATATTTACTTGTAAGGCACTTGGATGATGAGTGGGTAGGGTGACCAGATGTCCCAATTTTATTGGGACAGTCCCAATATTCAGGGCTTCTCTTAGCTAAGGACCTATTACCTCCCACTTCCTACCCCAATTTTTCACACTTGCTCTCTGGTCACCCTATGCATGTGGTATAAATCACTAGATAGATTAAATAGGCAGAAAAAGAAGATGGTGAATAAGAGCTGATCTTCTAGAATAGAATGATAATCCTCATCATTAGAGGCACTATCATTCTCCCATCGAAGTCAATTGCAAGATCTCCATTGATTTCATTGGGAGTCGACTCGGGACCCAGGTTTCCTTGCTAGGAACCCTTAGTGAGATAAACATATTTGAAAATGGCTTTAAGGGACGCTTTCAAGTAATTCAGGCCCCCAAATGTAGATTGTGGTTTTACAAAATCCTATGAGGCAGAAATGTTTTCATAACATTAAAAATAAGAAAATAATTACATTTTTAAAAATATAAACATTCTGCAGTGATGCTGGGAACTGAAACATAGCATCTTTTTCAAAGCAAAGGAATCCCAGAAATGAAACTGAACCTAGCAAGTCAAGTTGACCCTTACAAGTTAAGTGAAATGCAAAAAATTAAAAATAAATAGATAACATAAATTGTGGCAAGTGATTTAGATTTGTGAAATTCTTATAATTTTATTTATCTAAGATATTCCACTATATGTGGCTCTCCCCTTCTTCTATTCACAGTAAAAATCATTAGTAGGCCCCTCCCCCTATCATGAGACTAGTTCAAAAACTGTGAGATTAAAAAAAAGATACATTTTAGAATTTTTTTTATATGTCTACTGTTTTTTGAGCTTTTAGAATGCGCTAGGTCATATTTTCAAGCTTTGATCTACAGCTATGACTGTTAGAAATGTACTTTTATTTAAATGAAAGCTGAGATTCTCACCTAATCAGAATTTCAGGAGCTGGGTCTTTAAGAAAAGCACCAAATACCATGCAACTCACACTAAAATAGTGAGTAATACGTTATTGTCTACCCCAAAAGCTCAAAAATCACAAGTGAGAAAATCATGACAGAGACTAAAAAACATGTTTTTTTAGTTTTCCAATTTTTGAACTTCCCTTGCCAACTGCTAACATGCACGTAACAATTACAGTGATGTTGGAATTGCTGGGGTTTAGGTGGCTGATGGGGATGAGAGTGCAGGGAACCCCTAGATGGTTAAGAGGTGCTTGGATTGCTTGGGTGGCAGGTGGGGGACTTCTGAAAGTTAGAGGGTCCTTCAGACCATGGGATTCCTGGGTTTGGATATTTGCAGGGTTTGGAGTGGGGTGTGGATGGGAAGGAGAGTTTGGTGCAGCTGGATGTGTGGGGAAAGGGGAGCATGAAGTTACAATTGAGCCTCATCTTGAGCTGTCCCTGCTGCACTGCTTGCTTTTCTTGGCTGCTGTTTCCTGCCTTGATCCAACAGGGGGAGCAGCAAGAAGAAAGGCAGCTGTGATGCAGGAATGAATGTTTGAGTGTCACACAAAACACGATATTTGGCAGCCCTGAGTTCTAATGGAGTCGTACTATCAAAGAGCGGTTGACATAGTGGATGGTAGAGAGATGGAGGTTGGGGTTGACCCAGTGGCCTATTCTGCAAGGGACAACAAATGCTCCCAACTGCATCATATAGGTGATTCTCCCAGTGTGAGTTTTATCAATGGGCCAATGCAACCGCATAGTAATGATTTCTTGTTAACATAATATTGTTACCTTGCCACTCTTCTTTAAAATGTGAATTCTCTAAAACAGACATGACAAATCTTCAGGAAGGAACCTCCTTAAACAAATCTGCCCATTTTCATTTTGTTTAGCTGGAGGGCCTTGGATGTTCTAAGCTTCTGATATGTGTTCCATTGTCAAGGTGTTGAAATATTTACAATACATTTCAAATGGCAAATGTCACCTCTTCTCCTTCATATATTTTTTTTCTTTTTTTGCTCAGTCTGACCCATTCAGACTGGCAAAGGCAGAAAGCCTGGTTGTTTCTTTGCTTCTCCTCTTCCCTCAAGATTTTCAAGGCTCAAAGATGTATCAGAAGTCTCTTTTCCCATAAGCAGAAGTGAAAACACTCTGATTCCTTTTAAGTTTTTTAATTTCTTAGCTGTCTTAATTTGGGGGGGGGGCTAGATGAGGGAGCACTGATGATTTTGTGGGGGAGGTTGGAGGCTGAAAGATATGCTTTGAAAATACCCAGTGTGGGTGAGAATAGTAAAAGATGAAATATTATTTTGTGGCATGAGAAAATGTTCAAATTCACAGGAAAGAGGAGTCCAACTAGTTCAAAGTCAACTATTGCTCACAATGGGAGCTTTGATTTAAAGGGACATTCTCAGTGCTTAATTTGTACCAGGGCTGATCCCCAATACCTCTATACTTGGCAATTATGAATGTAAAAAAATTCCTTGAGCCCCGGCACCTCTTTCAGTACAAATTAAGCACTGGACATTCTCAACTTAAAATCACACTTCTGTCTGAATATTTTTACTGTCTATTGTTACCACTAACGTCTCAGATTACTAGACCTGAAAGAGATTAGATAAACAGCATTTTTCTCATTAGTTTCTCTCTTTATTTGATAGTACTTTGTGTATAATTAGTCAGTTTCCCCTTTTGCTTCTGAGGATATTTCATGCAACAAAAGGGGAGAGAAAAACACTTTAAAAGGAAAATATGATTATAAGAACATGAAAAAATGGCATGGGAAGTTGAAGGATCAATGTAGTACCTGAAAGGACTTTTAATTATTTTTAATTTACTGGAGGTTAAGTTGACTGTGGTCATTTTTAAACTATAAAAAAATCCAAAAATGTAAGAAAGAAGAAAAGAGAGAATAAAATAGGCTTCTAGCCACTTTTCCTACCCCTGTCATATTTCACATTACCATTGTATTGTCATGTGGCAACTAACTTTCTCCCAAGTCACAACAAACAACTCATGACTAGTAGAAACATTAATGAGACCAGACTCTTATATCCTTATTCCCAAAGCCAGCTCCAGGCACTAGCGCAGAAAGCAGGTGCCTGGGGCAGCCAATGGGAAGGGGCAGCACGTTCAGCTGTTCGACTACAATTCGGCAGTGGGTCCCTCGGTCCCTCTCGCGGCTTTTTTTTTTCCCCCGCTGCTTGGGGTGCCAAAAACCCTGGAGCCGTCCCTGCTTACTCCACTGTTAGTCCTATACTGGTCAGTGGAACTGCTTGTGAAATAAGAGGGTACTCACTGTGAGCAAGGGTGTCATGGATCTCTAATTGCTGTGAAAAATTAATAGTTAATCCACAGATAACACCATCTCCATCAAGTCAGTAGGTTCATGAAAACAATACAAACTTTAGGAAAATTCAGACAATACTGCCATCGCCGAGTGTTCAAAAATAATGAATCAGGTCCCAAAAATCATGGATTTTTTTAAAAAAAAATAGATGTTGGTTTCTTTTTGTCTTCTGCTTTTTAACCCTTTAGGGTACATGTGCTTCACATTTTCAAGCTTTTCTCTGTAGTCATGAAGATGTTAATGAACTTAATACTAATGCAATCTCTTGATTCAGGCACCTGGGGCTTTAAGAAAAATATGAAATTTCACAAGACTTGCAATAGTGAGGGCCATAGCATTAAAGCCTGATCTTGCTCTCCTTTAAATTCCCAGGAGTTCAGGAAGGTACTTAAGCATATGCCTAACTCTAACTAACATTGACTTCAGTGGGAGCACGTGGGTGCTTAAAGTTTGGTATGTGCTTAAGCATCTTGCTGAATCAGGATCTAAGTCAAGAGCCTGGCTCCCCTGGTAATCAGATCATGACAAAAAGGTGCATATCAAAGGTTTGGTATTAGGCTACACCATTGGGTATACATCATGATTGACATGATTAGGTATATATTGGAATGTACTTTAATGCATATACCACTTCTTTCTGAACCTTTGATCTGATTGGAGAATGATGTGATATGAGTGGGTGGGTGTGACTGTGTTCATTTATATTAACTCTTCTCAGGCTATTTTAGTGCCAAAGAGACCCATGTATGGAGCCAAAATAACATAAGAGCTGGCCTTGGCATGGTATTTTGATTCTTGAATGGCTGAAACATGAGAAGGGACAATCTTGAATTCTTTTGGCACCATAACTGACACCCTCAGCTGAGTTCCAAGTACCTGTGGAACCTAAAAACACAGCCTCAGGGTGAGTTATTAATGCCTGTAGAACCCCAGGGGAACAATGGGGGCCAGAGAGCAAAACAATGCGCATTTTGACAGAATGCAGAAGTAATTCTCCATGTTAAAGGTTTACCATTGTAGTCCTAGTCTGGGGGAGAAAAGCTAAAGAAAAGAAGGATAAAAATTCAAAAGCGGGTTTTTAAAGGGAGAAGAGGCTCAGTACTGGAGAAGGAAGGTAGTATAATAATATTTCTAATTCTTCTGATCCTTGGTGTTTTTTCTTACAGCCCCCGGTCCTGGAGTCATGTAATGTCATGAGACTCTGAGCTTTAATTGAAAAAGTAAGTTTCCAGCCCATGTGGGTGAAGTGCTGAGCCTGAGAATGTGAACCCTGAGTGGGCAAAAACCAGAAGGTAAATAAATAGAACACCTCAAATATATTGTTTTAAAAAAACCTCATGCTTTTATGTGGCTTGACTCATGATTTTTGAATGCTGGGGGCTCTGGTTGTACTGAGAAAGTTTGAAGATAGTAGGAGAGAAACAGACGATAAAATGAACCAGAGTGTGAGGGCTGGATAAAAAAGGAGGAGCAGGAAAGGAGAACAAGTGTGACTTTCTGTTCCGGATTGAGAGCTGGGCAGAGATTGAGGATGGGAAGGGAAACAGAGAGCAGGACAGAAGGAAGAGAGGAAGATGAAAAGAGAGAGAAACTGATGCCAGAGGGAAGGAAGAGGAGGGTGAAGGCAACAGATTCCTCACCCCATCCCTCCCAGCTATGGGCGTGGCCTCCTGGTGTCTGAGCTGAAGCTAGGGGTAGGAGGGGGGAGAAGGAAAAGAAAGGAGAAGTGGGGGGAAGAGGGGAACATCAGATTGAGAGCGCGTGTTCCTGCTGGTCCCAGCTCCTCATTCTCCCTCACTCCCAGGCGCTGAACAGCACCCAGGGGCACACCCCCTCCCACACGCCTTCTCTTCTGACTTCGATCCGACTTCCCTCCTCCTCAAAGAAATATTCCTACATTCCCCAGCGTACAGGAGGAGGGGAGCGGGTGACCCTCACGTTTCTAGCACTTCCACCGGGCAAATCCAAAGAACGGATTCACACAAAAGTAAGAGAGGGGAAAGATCTTTCCTCACTCCAGAAAGTTTAGTGCCCCTCTCAACCCGCACTGCAGGGGTTTGAACCAGCAATGTGCCTTTCCCTGAAGCTCTTTTCCCCTCCTCTGGACTAAGAGTGGAGTATTGAAAGAGAGAAGGAGAGGAGGGGTTGGTGGTGGAGAGGAGTCCTGCAACATCTGTAAAACTTGGACTAGGAGGAGGAGGAGGAGGAAAGGAGAGAGAGAGAGAGGAAGGCGAAAGGGACAACTTTTCCAACACGTGAGTATCGGATCAGAGTGTTTTTATTTCCCTCCTAAAAAAAAAGGGGGGGACTTACAATGCAATGTATATGGGTTGGTTAGAGGGAGGGGGGACCCTTCCATGGCAAGTTTTTTGATACAGTCTGGTAGATTTCTCCCCCCACCCTTTGTTGAACCAAATCAGAAATGTCAGTCAGTGCGGGTGAGTCAGAGGGATCAGATTACAAGATCACTGAAACTGATGTCGGATCCGCGCGCACACAAACGGAGAGGGCTTCTCTCTTTCGCTCTCTCTCTCTTTGCGGGAGGAGGGCAGGAATAAAACAACCACCAATACACACACACCGCCCGGCCTCTTCTCTCTCAATCCACCCCCCCCCGCCCAAACAGAAGCAAAATGCCCGCTTTCATCCTTTGGGGTCGGTCCTGTTAAGCTCTGCAAAAGGGGAGGGAGAGAGAGAGGGAGAGAGATCCCCACTGCATGCACTGTGCGTGTGAGATACAGCAGCCCTACCTTTTCTATGGGAAGTTTGGGGGGCTTGACAGAAGCAGCAGCAGCAGGTACGTGTACTGAGTTTTGCAAGAAGTTTTTCTTTGTTTAATGGACTCTGCACAATGGTTGCAAGAAGCCAGAGGTTTTGGGCACTTTATTTTTCATTTCTGAGCGCGCTCTCTCTCTGTCTCTCTCTTTAACTTGGAAGAGTGGGGAGCGGGAAACTATCCGAGATCTAACCAAAAAATGGCTGTCAAACTGTCCTTAACTTAAAGCCAACCCCCCCGCCCCAAAGTATACAATAATATGTAAGTATTTTCTCTCTCTCTCTCTGTGCCGGCCCTACTGCACTTCGAAAGGATTTTGAGGCTTAATGTCTCACAGTTGAACTACAGATTTGCATGCAGCAGCTGCTTTTCCCCCAAAGAAACTGCTTGTTATTTTCATGCCAGTTTTTTTGGCTGAAACTTTGTTGCTGTAGCAAACACCCGTCCTGTCTGGATAGGTGGACAGACTCAGATGTGTGTGTTAGCTTTGGGGAGAGAAGAGGAGACGGAGGTTCGTTTCCTATTACTCTGTTTTGATTAATCTGTAGGAGTTTCAGGGGAACGGTTTGGGAGTGGGATGGGGGAAGGCGTCTTGTTCATAACAGAGGAAAAGTGAAAGTTGTGTCTTCTCTTTATGATTTTGTTGTTGTGAGTGCTGCCTTTGGAACTTGGAAAGCTGCATACACCAAACTGCTGGGATCTATACACCCTCTACAACTTCCCCCTTCCTTCTCCCCTCGCACTGTATGGAGAAAAATATTGCAGCGGGGAGGGATTGAGTATGAATCACTCCCGACAGTTACTTTCTCGGCTTTTTTGGGGGGTGGGGAATGGAGAAGAAGGAGAATGCATATGATTTGCTACAAACCAATCCGTATTAGGACCTTTGAATGTTCTTACATCAAATAACTTTAAAGCATTTTAGGAAAGTGGATATGCGGTTGTTTTAATTAGCCTGTAAACTTAGTCTGTTTGCACAGTTGCTCTTCTTCCAACCTAGTTGATATACACACACAACTAAATGTGCAGCTTCCAAGTCCTGGCACCAGGAGAAAATAAAAGGTAAAAGGAATCCCCTCCACATCGCCCCTCCATTTTTTTAACCCTCTGGTGTATAGTTTTGAGCCACTCCTTTGGGTACAGTGTTTGTGGCCTTCTGCCAGTTTATATGTAGATATATTTATGTAAAACATTTTCTCTCAGCTCTTTGCCAGCTGTTCCACATTTTCCAGCTGCCACTTCTGTTTGACATGATGGACTGTATGGATCTCTAAGTAAAAGAGCCTTTTTAGTCAAAGGTATGGATGGTTGTGCACTTGGTATATAATGTTTAAAGTCTAATTAACCAGAGGAGTGCTAGCTAGCAGTGCATACCACATACCACACTTTATTTTCAAGCGTTAATAAAGCATATTTTTATTTTGAAGTTTCATCATGCTTATTTAACTTCCTTTACGTTGGATCATAGAAGAACTCCATTATAAAAATGGTTCAAAGCCTTTGAAATATGTGGCTAATTAAATTAACAAATCTTTTTAAAAGGGTGCCAGAGTCTCTCACTGTGTGTCTCTCCATGCCTGATACATGTATCTATATGGAAACCGTTTAAGTCTCTTTAATACTTAGAAATCACTAAATTTCTTTGTGTTATAAAACTCTTTATGGTTTGGTATTTTGGGAGATTATGAACTGAAATCCACAAGAACGGACCTTAAGTATTTTGAATATTTGTGCAATTGCATTGTAATTTTGAAACGTACCTCACTGATTGATTCCTATAATTATTTCATTTAGGTCCTTTATTAAAAATTAATAATGATCTGACAGTTTCTTAATTACATATGTCAAGATTATTTTGAAGGGAGACAAATGCTATATTTTCAAAGAAGAGTAACATTAAAATGTAAAAATAGTTCTGAATATACCACAGGATTTCACTTGAGGGATTATATTAAAAGTAATGGTGAATGAATTTAACAATGTAAACTGTATGAAGTATCCTCAGAATTGGTTTATATAAAGAAATTTTGGGTTTAACAAGCTAGTACATAATACATTTAGTTGGCTAGTCTACACTCAGATTTAAAGGAAACATTTAAATAACATCTGTGAGACAAGCAGAAGATCATTTCTTTTACACTAAAGATCATGTGGTTGAGAAATCTAATGTGTGAGGAAAAGGGACTCTTTTAGTGTATATAGTTCTTAAAAAAAAAAAAAAAAAACAAGCAGTAAAGGAAGTAAATCTGTGCATTTCTTGCACATGGCTTTCAGTATGGCATTCTGTTTTCCAAAGCATTTTCCTGTCCAAGTAGCACAAAACAAAGAATTACCTATATTTTCCTTAATGAGTTGACTCCTGTTTTGTGCTTAAAATGTATGCATTAGCCAACACAACATTTAGCAGTGCATGTAAAGTTCATACCTGAAGGTATATTTTGAAATGAAAATGAGGTATTTTGTAGCTCTGTTCTAAACATTCCTTGTTTAATTTCTTAATTATTTTTATTTTGGGTTAGCTGGTATATAAACTAAAATATAAATCTTCCATTAAAATTTTAGTAGAATTTATTTCCTTTTGTAAGTTACTTAATCAAATTGCTTTTTGGTTATCCATTGTATGCTAACTTTGGAAAGTTTGAATTACACTTTCTCTCTTATTTTTGGTAAAACTATTTCCCCCTGCACCCAACAGCTGGTTTGATCCTGACTCTTTGAATTCAACTAAGAAGTGAAATCTGTTTGGTTGCAAAGTGCTCTTGAAAAGTTAGTCATCTTTGCCCAGTAAATAAGGTATCTGATGCTTATTGAAGTAAGATCCATTGGGGGGAGGAGGAGGGAATTATGAAAGAAAGCACTTTAATGATCAGGGTTGCATGCACTTAACTATATGGAAACTGTAATGTATTAAGAAAAAGAAGACTTGAAGGAAAAGTGAATCCATGAGACATGAAATCCTTAGGAAAACCTTAGTAATGGAATGTTAATGCTTTTAGACTATAGTAGATTATCTTAAAAGTCAGATTTTTCTTCTTTATGCAATTGTTGTAAATCCCTAGCTAAAGAATACTTTGAAGAAGGCTTTAGTTTTGCTAGCACTCATATTTTGTAGTCATTTTGATTGTTTTGGAAGAGTCAAGAAATTTTCTGCCAACTTGCAGCTAGGTAATTAAAATGCTAAAATGGCTATAGAGGAACCTTTTTTATTCAACAAAACGTTCAGCTCTAATAATGACTTTAAATTGCCTTTCAACTACAGGTTTTATAGACCCCCCCCCCGCCACTGCCTTAGATTTTTCATTTTTATTTGTGCATTGATTTGTTATAATTTAAAATCAAATGAAATGAGGCTGCATAAACAAAAATAGAGCATGGCTGCTGAAAACTTTTCAAGTAGTTTCAGTGTATTTTTCATCTTTACTTTTATTTGATAGGTCTGTGAAATAGAGTTGTAGACTGGCACAGACTTTAAATGAAATTTCACACTTTGATGATTTTTTTTAACTTTGATACATTGACAGCAAAAGGAGCTGCAAAGCTTTTATATAACTTGAGCAGTAATGCCAAGCAGCAGTCAAACGTCTCTATGCATTTGTGTTTAACTGCAGAAGAAAAACATGTCCATGGGCAGTAGAGGTTCTTATCAACTCCCTAATCCCAGATCCCAGCAAACCTTGAGGGCATGCCTCAGATCTTGCTGAAATCATTGTAGACTCTCACAGTTTGCAGATTAAATATGCTATGTGTTCCTGGCTCCAACAACAGTTTTATGAGTTCACTAAGCTTCCTGTTTAAAGATCCTTTTCTGAAGTTTTTAGGAGCTGCTAAAGGCAATGCTGTCTGGAGTAAGTGGTACTTGTTAATTTAGAGACACTTTAGATATTTCATTCTGTCTATAAAAATAGCCAAAATTGTTGTTTTCAGATTGAAAATCAAGTTACACTGAAAATAGCCTCTTTAAAGAGTGATACTGTTGTTTTAATGTGTTTATGATTACCATGGAGCTTGATTTGTTTTATGATGGCTTGACTTTGAATAGTCTTTAAAATTAGAGTTTTTCAGTTGTAATTCCAAGTGTATCTTTTACTACATCATTTTTGAGCATCTTGTTACTGATTGATAGGCTCCTATAATGCATCTTTAAGAGGTGTTTCCTCACCTTGTTCCAGTAAAATTTTAACAAAAAGTAAATATTTTCTGCAGAGGGTGAATTGCAGACATTTATGTAGTTTGATATTGGGGACTGCTGGGCCTCAGGAAAGTACTTTACATTCTGTGTCCTAACTTCTCCTCTAGTTGGTAAATAGTTAATATCTATATTTCATTCAATATAATCATGTTCATGTATTTGATGTAATAGTCTTAATTAAAAAGGAAAATACTTATATCATTGTCCAACAACATGTGTCATGTTATTCCCAAGAGAACTTGAGCCAATTTTGTGTTTAAAGGTTATTCAGTGAATGAAATTGTGAAAGCCCATTTGTCAAGGTACTGCACGGTTTCTGTTGGTTTTCAACCCCCAAATTCATTGTCTGCGTGGCCCCGTCATTAGTCATCAGTGTATTAGTGCTGCCTTCAGGCAATGCTGCCCAGCACTTCTTCATACCATTATAGCTCTAAAAGTGTACTCTGCCGATTTGTAGAATTACTGCTCTGATTTCCGCTTGGCTAGGTTTGAGGTAAGTCCCCTCCCTACCTTCTAGCTCACTCTAATCCCTGCTTTCTTTTGAGGCTGCTTTCTGCAGAGATTTAGGGGAAAACTTTCTTGAAGGCTGTGTTGGCATCATACTGTGGTTTTGTTGTGGCATGCAGTGTATAAATTGTACCTGCATTAAACTGAATGTACATTAAATTGGTTTTGATCTGAAGAGCTGCTGTGTCTCTTTAAAAAAAAAAAAAAAATCTAAAACCTAATCAATTGATTTTACTGTTACCTAATAGTTTGTTTATACTTTTAAAATAAACTGATTAATTGGGATAGAGTACACCTTGTTATTCTTGACTACACACTTCCTGAGTATCAGCACAGATTATGTTCAGAATACATTATCAGATTTTATTTCATGATTATAGTATTTGAAATTTCCACTATAATTGTAGTTATTTAGTTTTTGTTAACATTGATTGGTCCCCCCTCCCCCCCCGCCACATGGCCTCTTATATTTACTGAGTCCAAAATACGTACATCTTTTTTAGGTTGAGTACCTGTTATTTGGATTAGGACTGAAGGATCAGATTACCCTTGTGATGAATTAGAACAAAGTATATTTGGATGTTTTTGGTCTAGAACTATGTTTTCTATTTCATTTGTCCTCTTATGTACAAATCTGGTAATGTCAGGAAAATCAGCTGGGTGTAAAAATACCTCATCCAGCTGCTTAAAGAATAAAGCCTTCATTAAATAAGATGTATGAATACCTGAAACTAAATAGTCAGAAACACAGATTGAGCCAATGTCGCTTCAGTAGAACGTCTGCTGTTCTGAACTGTGTATATTAAAATGAAATTCTAGCACCAAAGATCTTAACTAATAGGACATGTGGCTTGGTGTGGTGTGGCTTGGCACTTTGGACCATGAATCTCTATGGATGGTTTTTCTTGGAAAATAAGACAGCAGTAGAATTCTGTGATTATATTGTGTGTACAGCCTAAGTGGACTGGAAGGTAATTTATATTGCAGCAATGTAGAGTTGTCCTATTACAGTTTTGTGAGGTTGCAGAAACTGCAAGGAATCCTGATACTGTTTTACTGCTACAATGAGACACACGTAAAACCTAAAATAAAGTTTAAAAGCTGAAGATAAAGTTTTATAAACTACATTTTGCACTTTAAATTCTTCTTGGATGCCTGTAGCTTTCCTAGCTCTTTACTGGTAAGGTCAAAACATCTGTGTTGGGTAAGTATGTGAAATCCTGCTTTCTGGATCAAGTCATCCTTAACATTAACGTATGTTGAGTAGATAAACAGAACTGCAGGAACTGGAAATTGGTGATTAGAATATTGGACTTCTAAAATCATTTTGCTTGAGTTCTTTTATTGTGTTTAAAAATGCTAATTGTAAAATGTGGAAGACAGGTTTTTCTTCTGTGATTTGTATATCCTTAAGTTGGAAACAGAAGATGCATCCTAAGCAATAGTTGCATTATGTATGTTTCATCTGGGCTGCTGTATGTTAAATATATTCTTCATTGAGCTAGTTGCTGTATAGATTGACATTGATATATAGATCTAGTTTGGATTCTAAGGAAACTTCATTTATTGGGATTGATGATCAAAAACAAGAAGTCTGAAGAAAATGATCGTGCTACTGATATTCACATGTAGCGCTAGTGCTCTAATAAGAATATCTCTGCATTTTTCTGTGGTAGTTGTAGTTGCAGTGACCTTTTGTTTGATGAACTAAATATACCATGACATAGAGCACATCCATTACAGGTGTTTGTAATTTGTTTTACCATCCTGTTCTGGAGAAAGGGCAAGAGAAGAGTGAAAAACCACACCATATCCTCGCCACTGTTTGCAGTGCTAATAACAGTATCAGCAGAGGAAGTCATAGGGCTTGTTATCAACACAGCAAGAGTTACTGATTGTCTTCCTCTGTGGCATATTCTCATCCTTTCAGATCCACATTATGAGTGACCATGATCGGATTTTACAGAGCCCCTGCTTTACAGAAGGAAATTACATTGCTGATATTTAAGTGTTTCTTATGATTTTAGATTTATGAGTTTGGTTCATAAAGGGCATAGGCAAAAATTAAGCATAGATTTAGAAGAGAAATTTAAAACATAGCCAATTATTTAAATGAAACCTACTGTATAAACATCAAGAAATGAGATTTTTTCCTGTGCTAATTCTTTTAAGACTAAAACTACTTTGCCTAAGATTGTTTTTCTGTTTAAGAGTTTTAAACATAAGGACATAGGATTATAATACATTAGGCAATAGCACAGATTATTCTGACCCTTCAGGAGATATCACAGTTTTAAATGAACAAGTCTATGTTCTTAATTGCTAGTATGTCACCCTGTAAAAAAAAATCAGTTACTAAAGTAGAGACTGGAAAAAAGGAATTTATTTCTGTGTTTATAAATAACATTTATGGATTCATATTCTATTTAAAAATAAATAGTGCTTCTGTTCTATCTATCCTGGATTTTATATAAGTAGCCCGAAGTTAGCATAGGGAAAAAAGCCTCTATAATTCAAATAGTGTTCTGTTAGACATAGAGTTCATGGAACTGCTTTGCCTTTTGTAAGTTTAGCTGCATAGCTTTAAGACAACTGTATATTGAATGGGTTACAAATATGTATACCCCAAAAGATGCATACTGCCCCACATCATTTAAAACTGATATAATGTGATGGAAGGCCTGATTATGCAGTCCTTACTCATGTGAGTTGTCCTCATTTAGCTTAGTGAGAGCTCCTTATGTGAGTGAGGGACAGAAGATAGGGCTGTTAGTCAGACAATGGACAGTTAGAACCACATTCTGCAGTTCTTCCTGAGACAAAGCTCCTGCTTAGCGGAGCTCTGCCTGGGTAAAAAAACCAGAATCAGATCTTCCACAGTCTTTTTTCCTGTGCAAAGCTATTTTATTTGGACAGAGAGTTTAATCTGTTGTAATAGGATAAATATTTAATTGGAATTTTACCTAACAGCTTCCTAAATCCCAGTAACAGAAGTACACATAATGTACTTATGTATTATTATGAGTGAAATGGAACAGAGAAAAACTAAGTCTGGGGTTTCTTCAGTATAAAGTGTTGCCGTTAACTTGTTTAGTTCTATAAGATCTGTATGTTTTAAAATATTTTGCAGTAATTTTTACATATATATATATATATATATATAATACTGATATATAAACAATTATATCTCTCTGTCTCCTGGGAGGTGTAAATATATGTAATTCCTCTAGAGGAAAGCATCAGTTGCACTTGTTCAATAGTTCAATGTGCACCATAGAATAATTTCTCACTTAGGGCCCTAATCATGGGGCTGATAATAGTGCTGCTTTGCCTAGCTGATTGCCTCTGCTGTTTGTGATCCTGTATTATTGTTGCCACTAGCTATTTAGCCTATCAGGGACAGATCAGATCATCATTAATCAGGCTTTAGGTTGAGTTGTTTTAAAATCTTCAGTTGTACGTGAAGGAGGGGTGGGGTGGAAACCAACGGGAAGTAATACACAGGGAAGTACAGCAGGCGCATGGATTTGAAAGGTTGCACTATTACAGTCATTGCCGTGTAGCTTTATTTTTTTTTTTTTTCAAATTCAAACAGCAAAACTTTCCTATTTGATTCTGGCATTATTTTTACATACTTTTTTAAATTCAGCACAGGTTTATAAGGACTATATAACTCCCCACAGAGGCAGTTTTAGAACATGCATGAAAATTAAAGAGAAAATGAAGAGTTGTGAAGTGTACGATTTTTCCAGTTACATATCACCAACATTATATTATATTTCTGTATTTAATGAAAATGAGCCCAAATTTTGCACAATCTTATACTGGATGCAGCCCTACACTAAGCAATGAGGTTTCACAGAATATAAATCAGATCAGAATTTGGCCCACCTGTTGTTCATGGAAGTTGGAAGTTGTAACCAAACTAATGAGGCCTTAAGAAGATATAAAATGATCTAATTTTTTTGGAAATTCATAGTATCTGAATTAATTATTGCACCTATATGGAAGGTGAAGTATACCAAAAGCTTACTCTTACAATTGGAGGGTGCTTGATAAAATACACGAATCATTTATATTTTGGGGGAGGAATTATCAAGCGTAACTGTGTGAGTGTGACTTTGCATTCATGTTTGATGTGAAGCAATGCTATAATTTAGGAGAACGTTGGAAGTAAAACATACCTGAATCAACCTTGTATAAATCACAGTAAAATAGCTCTCACATAACAGCATAATATTCTCATAGAAATTTTGCAATTGAATGTAGCTGAACAAGACAGAATTTTCTTATTCTTGAATATTCCGAAGGAATAGTGTGACCAGTTCTGATAAAATTGATAAAGAGTTCTTTATGCTTGAAAGAGACTGTGTAATTTCCTGATTGTTCTCCATGCCTCTCCTTTTGTTTTTCACTTTCACACAGTTTCGCTGTTTGAGATTTATTGTATCCCCAAAGACTGCTTCCAGTAGGGTGGATCAAAGTGGTACATACGAACACCCCAAATACCCAGAGTAATTTCTGAAAAACTAAACATGCTATGTTTGCTTGCACACTGATTGGGGCACTGTGGATGCTGATAGCAATCAGTATGAACTTCCCTACTGCTGATGTAATGATGATGAATGCTGTGACACTGCTCTTCTCAGTGGATGCAAACTACTTGTTAATGAATTGAATACAACTACAGCAGCATCAAATAAAACCGGGAAAGGAATTAAAAAAGTGACAATATGTTAAAAGACAAACCAAATAAGAAAACAAAAGGCGGCAGCAAGTGGTTATAGTATAGATGAAACATAAAACTAATACGCAAATCAATAAGCAATTTAGGGGCTGGATGCTGCAATCCCTTACTTAGGCAAGTAGTCCCATTGAAGTCAGTGAGACTTCTTGTATGAGTAAAAGATACCTGAAGGAGCAACAGTGTGCAAGATCTGGCCCTTAAAACCAGAAATTTAGAGAGGAGAAAGAGCAAAGTGGTTATAATTTAAAAGAAAATGAAATTACCGTAAATACGCTTATGAAGGGCCAAATTCCCCTCTCTTGCAGTGGTTCAACCCTGTTGATTTCAGTGAGGTTGCACTGGTGTAAGTGGGGAGATTTCCCCCCCACAGTATGCATGTGATTGTTTTTACTACTATGGTGAATACACACACACACACTGATAATTATATTAGTTGAACTTACTTATTAGTGAATTTTATTGTAAGGAATAGGTATTACTACCATTTTGTTGACATTCAAATTAAAAGTGATGGCATTCTTCCTTTAATTAGTTTATTATTGGCAGCTGCTTGATACAATCTCTTCAATTTAGTATGAAATTCATGAAAGTTCCTTTTTATGATTTAAAAAGTAGAGACACACCTGCAGACAGGTTGCTGTATGAGAGGGATTAGCTTTAAAATGGGAGTCTGGAATTAATTGTGCAATGGGTTCAGGCCTGCGGGAAAAGTACAAAAGGTTCAAGCATGGTTGAATGGGAAAAAACCATGAATGTTTGCTTTCAGGAAGGAATGTTTATCCCTCTGTTTACCTATGAAAGTTCAGGCTTTAGCCATATAACATTATAGCATGTTCTCTTCGTTGCAGTCACCATTCATATGCACATGCAGATAGAGGAGAGCCATCGAAAAACAGCTTTCTAATGTTTGAAAGCAGAGTTCAATTTTGAAAAATATGTATGTAATGTCTCAAGGTTGGGTGAAGGGAAGTCACTGAGCCAAATGCATGGGGAGTTGTAGACACTATAAGTAAACCACATAATATTTTGAAAGTGCAAAGTACTTCAGCCTGGATGTTTTTCAAAACCTTTTTGTTAGTGATCAACTGCCAATGGAAATAAAACTTTATTTTGTCCTGGACCTTTGATTATGCTTTCTTTTTTAATAGATGGTGATTTACATATTTCATTACAGTTTCGGAGAGGAGGAAATATCACATCTGAGCTTGAGGACAGTGAATCTAAAAGTGTTGGGGGCCTGCAGCTCCTATTGAAGTCAAGATCAGACCCATACTATAACTGTGATCAGAAGAGTGAGTCTGTAAAAATGATATCTTGAGGTTCCATATTTATTTTCCATTGATGGCTTCCATGTCAGCAAACTTGTCCAAATGTGAGTTTGCTAATGGTCAGCACACTCTGTCTGCTATATGAGAATCAGGCTATTGTTTCTGCCATGGACATCAGCACATTTGATAAAGGAACAGAACATAATTTAAAACTGAGGGTCTAATGCTACAATCTCTCTGCGAGTAGAACTCCTTTTAACTTCACTGGAACATGTGTGTGTGTCAGGGCAGAGTAGAAGGGGAAGGAGGGTGACAAGATGGGGAGGACGTAGAACAGGGGTAGGCAACTTATGGCATGCATGCCGAAGGCATCACGCAAGCTGATTTTCAGTGGCAGTCACAGTGCCTGGGTCCTGGCCACCGGTCCGGGAGGGCCTCTGCATTTTAATTTAATTTTAAATGACGCTTCTTAAACATTTAAAAAACCTTATTTACTTTACATACAACAATAGTTTAGTTATATATTATAGACTTATAGAAAGAGACCGTCTAAAAACGTTAAAATGTATTACTGGCACGCAAAACCTTAAATCAGAGTGAATAAATGAAGACTCGGCACACCACTTCTGAAAAGTTGCCGACCCCTGCCCTAGAAGGACAGGATATTGCTGATTCAAGAGGCAGTGTGTAAACTAAGGCTATGTCTACATTATGGACCTTACAGTGGCACAGCTGTACTTTCTCCTGTGTAGCCGCTCTATGCCGGTGGGAGAGAGCTCTCTTTCTGGCATAATTAAACCACCTGAAATGAGCAGCAGTAGCTATGTTGGTGGGAGAGTGTCTCCTGCTGACATAGCCTTATCCACACCGGCACTTTTGTCAGCAAAACTTACGTTGATCAGGGTTTTTTTTTTTTTCCTTCACACCCCTGACCCACAAAAGTTTTGCTGACAAAAGTGCTAGTGTAGACAAAGTCTAAGTAGATATGGTGGAGAGCACATATAACCCACACACCACCTGGGTGTGGTGTTCTGGCCTATCTAATGGCACTGAGACCACTTAGCGAGAGAGCGAGAGAGCTAAGACTGTAGAGCAGACTTTTTTTAAATGGCAGTTGGCTTTTAGTTCATGCTGTAGAGGCTCATGCACTAAACTCCAAAGGTCCCAGGTTCGATCCCGCCTGCTGACAACTGGGGTCTGTCGGTGTTACACATGCACAACGAGCTGATATTTATATTAGCAAGTTGCAAATTTTACAAATTTCTGACCATAAGTGCACTTTAAAATAGTAAGTTGCTAGCTAGGGGCCTCTGTAGCACCAAGTATGGCGTGGTATAGAGGGGAGCAAAATTGCAGAGAAAACTGTGGTGGAAAAAGTGAGATTCTAGCCTCTAGACTTCTCTCCATATAAAAAAACCTCACCTGCCTAATGGGCTGTGAAAAAAGTAGCCAAAAGGAGCAGGAGCCACTCTGAGCCACAAACTCTGCAGGAAAATCTATGGCAAGCTAATACTGCATGTAGCAAATTAATTGTGGCTCCCCCTCGCTTTCCCCTTTTCCCCCACGTCCTTATTTGGGTAGCCACACAATTATTGCTCAGAAGCTAATGTTAATGCAACTACTGTCCCAGCCATGCTGCGATAGGAGGCTAGAAACTAGTGAAGAAGAAGAATCCCACCTCACAGCTGTCTGGTGATCTTCATGGTTGAGGGGGATGAAACCACTGCAGATACTTGGCCTCTGTGTCATTTTCTGGCTGTCTGGCTGGTTCACTCCCCTTGTTGCTTCTGTGACGGGGGGCAGAATGTGTGGCCTCCACAGCTTTGACAGTGGTGAAGAGTTCTTGAATTAATTTGTTCCCTTTCACATACATTAGCCACATGAGGCGGAGTGTGTGGGCTAAGATGTCAGAAATCAAGGGTCAGATTCTGCAGTCCCTACTTAGTCCTCACACAGGCAAACCCATTGAAGCTAGTGGGAATGTTGCTTGACTAGAAGATTTGGCCTTTAAAAGTCAAAAGAGAGGAAAAATAACTGAGACAACCAAAGTTATAGCTTTCTAAATCCCTTGGGAACAGGGGCTGCTCTATGGTTTTTGCCACCCCAAGCATGGCATTTGGGCAGCTTTCGCTGGTCACGAGGATTTGGTAGCGTTTCTGCGGGTGATCAGCCAAATCCATGACCGACAGACCTCCTGCAGGCATGCTGCCAAAACCTGTCTGACTGCTGCCCTCACGGCGACTGGCACGCCGCCCTCCGTGGCTTGCCACCCCAGTGCCTGGAGCCACCCCTGCTTGGGAAAACTGTGTGGAAGATTCACCTTCTCAGAGACCACTGACTAATTTAACACATGGGTGGACAAAACACTAAAAATATAGGTAGTAGGATGGTCTCCTGTACTGGTTGGGGGCTGGACTAGATAAGATGATAGGTATGGTAATTAACTAAAGCCATGGACTGCCCTCCCACAGAGAACCACACAGGAGAAAAGAGAGGGGAAAGGTGTTGAGAGATGCTGAAAGTTTAAAATTTATGAATGCAGCAAAGAGTCCTGTGGCACCTTATAGACTAACAGACGTATTGGAGCATGAGCTTTCGTGGGCGAATACCCGCTTCGTCAGACTCCTGCAGGAATTATGCTCTCATTGGCCCTTCCCTAAATGAGACACAAACTGCCTCAGAAAGGAATGTAGTGTCAGTTAATACTGAGGATTGTGCTCTGCTGGAGTTGGAACAAAGCTTACCAAGTTATGTGTTACTCCTTGGCTCCTCCAGTCCCATATTCAGACACACCTTCTGAAATCCTGCTCAGGGTGAGACAGGAAATCATTCTGTGAATTACAGTAATATTCAGCCCTTATATAGCACTTTCAGCCACAGATGTCAAAAGCCTTTTCAAGGGTAGGTCAGCATCATTGTCTGCATTTTTACAGATGGAGAACTGAGGTATAGACAGGTGAAGTGGCTTGCCCAGGATCAGTGGCAGAGACGGGAATGGAATCCAGGCCTTCTGACTACCAGGCCAGTTCTTTGCCCTTAGTAGTGATTCCCATAGTACCTGGGCCTTTTGTTGGGCCCACTTCATAATGATGAGTTTTTTGGTTTATCTTATTGTACTATTAAACTAAAGTGCCCCATTAAATGCAGGGAAAAGGTAACTAGAGAACTGCATTTATACCGTTCAGCAATTTTGCTTTGTGCAGATTTGTTATATTTTTTTACTGCGTCAGTCAAAATTGCAGAAATCTGTTAACATCGGGTGTAGCAAAAAAGGGTAATTAAATATCTTTATAGGTTACATAGTGATTTGTTGAAGAGTTTGGTGTTTACTTATATCATGGTTGACTTCAGCTAAAAGTTGAGCTAAGCTAGTCCTAGAATAATGCAATTTATTTTCTAATATCTATTTGATGACATCTTGGTGGGGATTAGAGTAGATGACCCTTGCCGCCCTTTCTAACTCTGTTTCTATGATAATTGTAACCCTGCTCACAAAAGGAAGCATCTAAAACGCCTTTTTTAAAGTCAAGTTTGGTGATTTATATATTTTTTTAATATGGGACCTAGTTTTAGTTCTTACAGCGCTGATAAGCAGTACTGTACTTCTTTGGGTCTGAACACCGTATGTGCTGAATATTGATTACCTGTATAAAGCTTACTTTACTAGACTGCCATGTGTCAAGCTAAGCTACAGCCAAGAGCTTGGAAATACCTATATTCCTTGCAGACCAGGATCACTGTAGTCACGGTACCTTGAAGTGGATGTACGTAGAATTTTACCCTCTTGGAAACCTCTGGGTTTCTTAAGTTTATGTCACAAACATGAAAACTCTAGGAATATGGTGAAGCGATCCAATGGATATAAAATGACTGAACGATGAGTCAGTGCAGATGACAGTAAAAATAATCAGTGAAAGGCAGAATAACAAAACGTGCTTTTTGCATGGCTTTCCACTTTCAGGGTTGTCATGCCAAGAAAGCGTTCCCATTATCAGTCACTAGCAATCATCTTTGCCTTTCTCTGTGCTTTTCAGAGCATTGTTCCAATATGCTTTTGTTTGAGTTACGTTTTTAAACAAACATAATGAGAGCTGTTTACATTAATAAGGCAAGATAGACTAGGAGAGGTAATTCGTTGCTGCATATTAGGGGTAGTGAGAATGCTGACGATTAAAATTTGGCTTTTACAGTAACATGATGGTTTGTCTCAATTCTTTTACATGGTTCCAAGCTGTTCAGGACAAAGGAAAAAAATCCCGCCTTTTTCCCCCTTACCCTCTTTCAAGTCCATTAAAATTCTTACAGGGTTTTAAAAAACGTACCCTTCCTGTCAAAGCAGCAGACTAGACCATGATGCTGATTCTGTTTAAAAGCAAATGTGCTTGTCTCTGGTGTTAGCATTTCCTTAAATTCCTCAGGAACTCATGCATGCAAACCTGATTTGATGAGCTTCATGAAATGGCCTGTGGATTGCCAATGCTGCTGTGCTGCAGGCTCTTCTTCAGGTGAGAAGTGTGGCAGGTTTCTGACTAAGCTTTTTATGGCATTTGAAGTTTATGACTCTATTGTTTTATTCAGGTATTATTGGGAGGAGAGCTGAAGTAATGAGAAGTCATCATGGAGGCCCAGTCCCATAGCTCTGCCACAACCGAGAAGAAAAAAGTTGAGAATTCCATAGTGAAATGCTCCACTCGAACAGATGTCAGTGAGAAAGCTGTTGCCTCCAGCACAACTTCCAATGGTGAGTAACAGCAGGGATTTACTAGCAGCGAAACCTACAGTAATTTTATGTTCACTGCATTCCTGGTGAATTGAGCATTTGCACCTGGATCTGTGTTTGTTCTAAGGAAAGACTAAA
Organism: Chelonoidis abingdonii; assembly: GCF_003597395.2. NCBI lineage: Eukaryota > Metazoa > Chordata > Testudines > Testudinidae > Chelonoidis > Chelonoidis abingdonii. The sequence goes on along the minus strand of NC_133770.1, from coordinate 99,431,360 downwards.
GAAAGCAAAGAGGAGAAAAAAAGTGGATAGGATATAATAAACCCTGTTTTGGCTTCAGACAGTCTTTTTCTTCCAAATTTTCTAATTTGCGATGGAAATCTGCTAAGTTATTTATTATAGGAAGTTCCTGTTTTGGCATTTTGGAAATCATCTTGATTAGCCTGGCAAGCATTGCAGATGCTTTGCATTTTACCATGGAAATCTCTTCCACGAGTTAGATAATCAGTTATTACAAAAGAGACAAAAGTAGCCTTGTCAAAATTCATGGCAGGGTTTTTTCTCTCTCGTTTTTGTCTATTGTAAATTTTTTTCACTGTCCCTGAAGTTCTTTAATGGCAGGTGACAAAATTGCAAGCGAACCTCCAGTGAATTCATTTCAAAGTTGTGACTATAAAGGTTGCAGGTTTACAAAAACGGAGGAGTTTACTCAACTTTCCTGTCGTCCTTCCCAGTTGTTCTGTCACTAGATTCAAAGCACACCCAGCCTCAGCTAAGGCAAGGATCAAGTGGCTGGAGCTGTCTATATAAGAATATAGTATCTCTCTGTTAACTACTGGAACAACCCTGACAATTTTAGAAGTATGTTAGATCAGATCCTCAGCTTGTATAAATCCACACAGCTCCATTTGTGTCAATAGACTTACGCTGATTTACACCTGCTGAGGATCTGGTCCACTGTATTCTTTTCAATAATAGGATTTTATACAAAAGACCCAGTTTTTTAGACCATATGCATGCTTAAATGCCCTGATGCAAATCCCGTATAGTGTGCGCTAAACTTCAGTGTAGGCACACGTGGGCTATGATTGACAGTGTCGTCTGATGTTTGGATCAGAGGACCAGGAGTCAGGACTTCTGAGTTTTTTTGTTTGTTTGTTTTATCCCCAGTTCTGCCGCTGACTTGCTGAGATCCTTGGTCAAGACACTTAACCTTTCTCTGATTAGTTTACATACCTGGTTAATGGGAATATTAGTAGTTAACTATCTTAAAAGGAGGCTGTGAGGCTTAATTAATTAAAGCACTTTGAGATCTTCAGAGGAGAAATATAAAGATAAGGAATTATTATTATTATTAACTGTGTTTTTTTGTGAATCTTTTCTGCAGTGAGACACTAATGCAGTATGCACCCTTGGTATTCTTATGTGAAAAACTTTGATTTTTTTCTTTTCCTGAAGAATGCAGATTCAGGTCAACAGAAACATTTTGAAAATTCAGAAATGTCAAAACAAAAAGGTTTGATTTTTTTTTCGGTCTAAAGGGGAGTTAGGCCTCTTTCACAGAACTGAGGAGAAGGAAGTTGTGAGTGTGGTACCTCCCCTTATAACTAGTTGTCCAGTGGCCTGAGCACTTACTTGGGGGATGGGAGACCTTGGATAGAATCCCCTACTCTGGAGCAGGGACTGGAAGCCAGGTCTCCCCTCTTCCAGGTGAGCATCCTAAGCATCATGCTATAGGCTTTTAGGTGTAAGAGGGCGGAGAAGCTCCACTTCTGCTTCCTTCTCACAAAATGTTTTGCTTGACCCAAACCCAAATTTTTCTGACTTTTTCAATTTGTGGAAAAAAATCAGTTTTGATTCATCCCAAACCCACATTTTGTTTAGACTTTCTTCAGAACTGCCAGCAAACTGAAATATTTGTTATTCGCACAGCTGTAGGACACACCCTGCATCTAGTCAAGTCAATGACCAGGCTCCCTGTGACTTCAGTGGTTAAGGATTAAGCCGTTAGGTATGCTTTTTAATTGAGTCAATCGTAAGTAAATTCAGGGCCGGGGTGTCTGACCTGCCCTAATATACAGCCAGCCCTAGAATTCTTCTACAGTGCAGGATTGGGCCTTGGATGGATGTAAACTTTACTCCTCAAGGGTATTAAGATATTTCTCTAAGAGTAGTCCATATGGTCCATTTATAACATACTGAAATATGTAATGATACTAAAACTTTAGGAATGTAGAAATACTGAAGTTTATAATTCCAGTATGCTAAAGTTTTGTCTCTCTGCAAATGTGACTGCCGTGTTAATGCATTTTGGTAACAGGAGACAAATTTTATTAATGCAGCATGAAAGCTCCCTGTTGCATCTTTTGTTCTGTAATACTGGAATTGTTCAGTGAACTTCACCAGCTGATACAACAGACCATTGGCTTCACAAATATTCAGTTTCTGTTTATGAATTGCGACTTTTTACAAAAAAGGCCAAATAACAGAATGATTGTGATTTACAGTTGTCTGCTTTTTTAAAATAAGGTAAAGCTGCTTAAAAATATACTGAGTAATCATTTGTGTATTTATGAAACAAGACCCTGCGTGTGGCCATTACAGATCAACATCTGCCAGTCATACCATCACCTCATAAATATATCTAAAAACTGTGTTTTCCTTTCTGGACAACACATTAATTAGCAAAGTTTGCCAAGTAACATATATTTGAGTGACAGCTGTCCAGGAGGTGCTATGTGAACTGGCATTTTCTGAGTGGCTCCACTGTCTTTTAAAAGATTTACAGTTGAGTCATAAATAGGTTGGAAGCTCTTATGGGTTTTACGCAGAGCTTACAATTGTGCAGGAGAAACAAGGAAGACTCTCTTTTTAGTATTTCTTTGCAGTTCCTGAAAGAAAATAACCATCCAGTGCACCTGATAGCAGTACCTATGTTTAAATAAATATTATGTATGGAATCATTTAAAAAAGAATAGGTGTTTTATTGTCTGATACGCAAACTCTGTTTCATTTAAGAGTCTGTGGTGGGGGTTGGGGGGGGATAATCGGTGCCTATATGAGGCAGAACCCCTAATATAGGGACTGTCCTTATAAAATCAGGACACCTGGTCATCCTAATGCACCCCTACCACCTTACTAACACAATAATACCTTTGTGGCATTGGATGCACACAGGTGAGGGAGCTGTTCTCTGCACTGTTCATTTATCTATGTATTGATTTAGACCTGAGCGTGCAAAGTGGTCCATGCACATAGTGTTCTCATTGAAGTCAAGTAGGGAGCAGCTTTCATGAGAAGGGTCCACAGGTAATAAACTTGTTTGAGCAAAGATCACTAGTATTTTCTGTGCCCTTTCTAGGGAGTCTGCTTGTTAGAGCAGCTCACACCACTGTCCTGCTAAACCTTCCTTTGTCCTCTGCTGGTCACATGATGCCTACTATGGTAATAAATAATCACCCGATTTTAAAAAAAGAATATATCTTTCCTCCTTGATGTGAAAGCTTTAAACATTAAGTGTTTCTAGAGCATTTGAGACAGTACTCAAGCATCTGCCTTACTGAAGTGTAATAAATGCACACAGTTAGGTTCTGCTCCTTCAGCTTGTTGCACTTGCATGAAACCCTGCACATATGTGGAGCCTCATTGACTGCAGTGGCTATCTGCCTGGAGGAAGGGGGCTCAGTCCATGGCTTCTGATCCTTATGAAAAATTTCATTGTAGCTGTGAGCCGCAATCAAGCAAGCGTTCCAGCGTATGCTTAACTGTAATCATCTAAGTAGCTCCAGTGGGACTATTTGGATGCTTAAAGTTAAGCAGCTGCTTTATTACTTTAGGAGATTGGGCCCTTAGTAAGTTCTGCTTTGCAAATAAATGGAGTTTAACATTAAGAAAACACTTCCTTTAAACACAAATGTTGACAACCAATCCCCGACCCCTCACACACATACTATTTGGATTTTGAATTTTTTCATTGAGTCTGTTTTATGAATATGTTCGTGTTTTTTTTTATTATTATTTTTAGTTTATTTTTGGCGAACAAAATCCAGTGAATTCCCATTATCTGCGTACAATAATATAAAAAAGTAAACCTATATTTGACATTATTGCTTGCAATAGATTTGAAAATGTTTGTTTGCATTCAGCCGGTATTTATTTGCAAATGATATTTTTATGGACTTTGTTGGTGATTGTAAATAAAATGTTTGTGTTCTGTCCAGTTGTGGCAATAAATTATTTATTTTATTTTATTTTTTTTAGTTTGCATTACAAACAATGCAGTTATTGTATAAAAGCTCCTTCAGTTTCTGACAGGCAAGTACTTATTTTCAGTTTGATGTGTTTTGTCTACTTTTTGACCCGTGAGCTCTTTTCAGTGTAATCTGATATTTCTTATTAACCTATTACTTGGCTTAAAAAAAAACAAAACCTAATTATAAACATATGTAGGTTGTAGACTTGACTACCTTTATCAGAATCGGATAGTTATTGAGAACATACTTTAAAGTGATAACAGAAATTATTATATTAATGATGATGTAACTTGAAACCAAGCTTGATAGATGAATAAATGAAAGGAAGTTCACATGTCCACTTTGATTCTTGGAGCCAGCTTCAACTAGGTCTTTAAAAAATAATTTTTAAAAAAATCATCCTTTAAGGAATGAATGAGAAAAGTATTCAGCAATCGGCAGCTCCACAAGAATCACATTTCCTGTTTTAACTTTTGAGTAGTTACTGGCCCTGCTGCTTGGTTTCAGGCTCACCATAAAGTAGGTGTTAATCATGATACCTATTCTTTGGCCCCTTAGTTGGAGTTATATGTCCAGAGTCCTGTTGAGAGGTCAGAGTTCAGAGGAGGTGGTTAACTATCAAGAAATGTTGCCTGTACTACTTTAGTGCCCTGCGAATTGGGTCCTTCATTGATTATATTTATGAGACCTAATTCTGCAAGGTGATGATGAGGACTTCTCCTCCCTCACTGAAATCAAAGGGAGTTCAGGGGCACTCTTCACTTTGCAGTATCAGGCCCAGAAGGAAACAACATTCTATGGAATCAGCTATTGTAGGTGACAAAAATGTTCTTAAAACCTAAATGTGCGGGTATGCATCATTTTTAGTGAGATGGTAAATATTCCAAGTAACCTCTAGTCATAATAATCAGGCACAGTAGCGTACAAAATAAGTGTAAGGTTCTGATTCTGAGAGGTGCTAAGCAGGGCCGCCCAGAGGATTCAGGGGGCCTAGGGTCCTTGGCGGCGGGGGGGCTCCTGCTTTGGCAGTAATTCAGAGGCGGGGGGTCCTTCCACCCTGGGACCCGCCGCTGAAGTGCCCTGAAGACCCACGGCGGGGGTTCCCGCCGCCGAATTACCACCGAAGACCCGGCTCTTTGGCGACGGGTCCTGGGGCAGAAGGACCCCCTGCTGTGGGTCTTCGGGGCACTTCGGCAGTGGGTCCCGGGGCAGAAGGACCTCCTGTTGCTGACTTACCACCAAAGACCCGGAGCTTCTTCCACTCTGGGGGCCTGGGCCCACGAGAGTTTTCCGGGGCCCCCGGAGCAAGTGAAGGACCCTGCTCCAGGGGCCCCAAAAAACTCTCGTGGGGCCCCCTGTGGGGACTGGGGCAAATTGCCCCACTTGCCCCCCCTTTTGGGCGGCCCTGGTGCTGAGCATCCATATTAGCCACAAGACTCTCATCAGGCCCCGAGTGAATGAATTTAAGGGAAGTGGCTTTCCTTTGGGATATCTCTCACTGACTCTTAAAAGTCTTGGGGCCAGATTGTGCTCTGAAACTAATGGGAGTTGTATCCATGTAACTGAGAGCTTAAGCTGGTCCTCGGTATGTTGTAATGTGAAGTAGGCAGTCGGTTAAACACGGGGTCTATCTGAGTAATGGAGGCATAGTCCTTTCCGTATGTTTACTAATGGGTTTTCAGTTACATTGTTATGGTCTATCATAATTTGAAACAAACTGCTCACACCCAGTACTATATTTCAGTGTTGTGTTTCTTAGTTCTGGGAGCCACCTTTTTTTCATGCCCTAAACTAAACAATCCAGCATAGACCATGGTCTGCAGAGATGATACAGTACTACAGCATAATTCCACAGGGTTTCCCTCCTCTCCTTTCTTCTCTTCCTTCGCTGCACATAACCCTGTGTTGGTTAATAGTATGAGGGATATTAAATGTTAATCCTGCTGTATTCCTTTGCAAGTTCCTGGGAGAGATGATTGAACAGCTTATCCCTGCAATCACTGTAATCAGTAAGTAATGACCTAACATCCCAGTAGATGACATGAGCTGGAATCAGTAGAAAACACTTGTTAACATTGGTAGGTTGTCACCCAAATAAGGTGGAAGGTTAGATTTAATGAGCCACACACAATTAGAAGAGGTGGAAGATTTGCTAAAGCAGTCTACTTGCAGTGGCCAAAAAGGAAACCTGGAGTGTGAAACAAACAATGGTTTGAAATAAGGTGCTTTCAACATGGCAGCAGTAAATATACCCAGTGTCTTATGTACTGCCAGAGTTCAGCAGTATAAATCAAGTCTTGAAAATCCAGGATTTACAGCCTACAGTTTTCAAGAAACCAGAGTCTGATTTCTAACAGCACAGCGAAATGGATGCTAGCAACTGAAACTCCAATGATATCATTAATGCTCTGGGGAAGTGCTTTCTCGCATTAAGCTGTGGTCCCTGGGGAAGATATCCCAAAAGAGAGAGGATTTCTTAATGTCCTTGCACCACTGAGCCTGTGTGTGCCACCAGGATAGGAAGGCTTTACAGCAGCACTGCTATACCAAGTAGTGTTGCAACTCTCATTGTCACTGGAAGTAGATGTCAATACAAGCATCAATACTGAAGAGTGCACATGAAAGACATGGGAGGGAGGAAAGGAAAGGCATTGTGTTCTCCCTTCTCATGGAAGTGCCCACAGGAGATTGGAACTTGACTGAACTTGGAAACCTACAAGTTATGAGTCCCCGTGAAACAAATTTTACACTGACTTAAAAAACCTCTGACAACCCCACTGAGAGGTAGAGGCACAGAATTTGGCCCTGCAATTCTTAAAGCTAAAGCAGTTGAAATTTACTTGTTAAGTAGTTTAGCAGATCATGGAATGGTGTGTATTTTAATTAGTCTAGATATTTTCTATTTCATATTTAGCTCTGCGTCCAGTTAAACAGAAACAAGAGTCAGTCGTTTGTTTGAATAGGTTCCTGTTCTGTATGTTACGCTTTTTTATTTTTCCAGCTTTAAAAAAAAAGGAAGATATAAAAATGCAGCGTTTGCTATCATAGGAATTGTTATTAAATGCAGATGCTAGTAAGTGGTTAAAGTGTATTTAGGATCTGTTAAGTGACTATATATAAAAAAGTTCCTTCTTAATCAAAAAAATCTTATCTCTATATTTATTCCAAGTAATATCTGATTACTTCTGCAACAAAAATAAGATTTTGCTACTTTGCATCGCAGAGCCAACATACCTATGAAAGACTGAGCTAGATTTTATTGTCTTATTATGTCTTGTTACCCTTTAAAAAATATTCACCTTCAGGTATACAGAAGTGATTCCAGCTTGACTTTTAGGTTGTAGGTTATGTCTGCAAGGCTCGTGTTTAGAAAATACAGGTTTACTTGTAAACTGAGCACATTTGATCTGGACGTATTGAAAGACAGTAAATACAAAGCTCAACAATTTATTCTGTGCAATCACTCCAAAGTAGAACTATGGTGGAAAAAAAAAAAGGAGGAGTTTAGATTATTTTAAAAATTGTCTTGTAATGCTTCCTGGGCCAAATTTTCAGAAGAACTTTCTGAACTTTGTCCCTGTGGTTGGTTGGATTCTCAAAACCTGGGATTTGCGCATGTACATCCTTTGCACATACTAACCACATAGATATCTGCCACATTTGCATGTGCACACATGACTTTCTGTGTGTGTAAAAACTGGCATGCTCCAACCTGCGCATCTAGAAATTTGTGCCTACAAAACTTCAGGCCCACATTTAGATGCTGGGTTGAGATCACTTTGGATATTTACCCGTATATACTGGATATAAATGTTTTTTGTTTTTCCATAAGAGCGTGGATTCATATCAGAAGATCTAATGTAATGATAAACTTATAAAACTTAGTTATTAGAAAACATTTCTCTGTCTCTCTATTTGCAGCACAAGGGTGCATAGATAATGACGGAAGGTTTTTTACAAAAGTTCTTTCTGGATCTGACTGGCTTATACTGGTTTTCATTCCCCCTCCTTCCTTCCTTCCTCTCTCTCTCTCTCTCTCTCTCTCTCTCCCTTTTTTTTTTGAGTTGAAGAAAGTTGAGTTCCATCCCAATTATTAAATCTTCGGAGACCATTCCCACATGGTTCTGTAATGGCAGCTTCAGCCTGAGTTCTTTCATCTCTTTTCCTGCTCTCCTGGCTTGACAGTTGAAAAGGTCTGACTGTGCCACACAATGGTTTGATTGGTTTCTCTAGGGGAGGCTTTTCCCTGCCTCATCATTCGCCAGGCAGGTGGACCAGAAAGACTCTTGATTCTTTTGTTGCCTCTCAAAGTCCGAAGTCTTTGACTGAATAAATCCTCCGTCATGGGATAATTTGCTAAAAGGAGACTGAAAGATGTGAGAGAAAAGCCTCACTACTTGGGTGCTGAATTAATGAAATAACTGGACCTTAGAGTTTGCAATTGAAAAATCACTAGGAATGCAGTGGGTGGAGACAGACTTCAGAATGCAAGTCTGTTATTTCCCCATAATAAAGTAGGAGAGCTTTAAGTGATATTACTAAGTAACTTGGCTTGTCTGGAGGCCTCTGGTTATTTGCATTTGTAACCATATTTGCAGGGGAAGCCTGGGCAGAATAAAAGTGGTTTTGGTGCAGTGTCTAGTTAGTCATTAGATTATTACGAGGGGATGGAAATAATTCCATATGACAGAACTAGGGTTGAGTTAACACAGGACGAAAAGTAATTTACAGATAGGCTGTCCTCAGCCATCTTTGTGGACCCTGATAAGGTTTCATTTCAGAATGGATAGGCGACATTTCCACTTACGGACCCATTCTGCGACACCTGTGATAACAGCTTCTGGATCCTAATTGAAATTGGTTTCAAAATGGATTTTCACTTTTCTCTGTCTGTGGAAAATATTGAATGGGCTCAGAGCTGCCACAGAGAATCCCAGACCTTGGAAAATGGAGCAGGAAGCCAGGATCATCTTTCATAACAGTGTCGATGATATGACAGTTTTGTTATCTGTCTTATTAATGAAATCATTGATCACCTGATGAGGGAGATAATAAACTACATTCTGCTGCCATTCAGGAAGCACAATTAGAGTCCTTAAAAATATGGAAGAAAAAATGATGAAACTAAAATGTTTAAGGCCTCTTTAAAACTTTTTTGTTCAAGGTTTTTAGACAGCAATCTCTTAGACTATACAATACAAAGTGCATCTTGGCTGCCTTTAAAATAAAAGAAACCTATACTGTATTTAAAGATTTAACTATTGTGTTTTTTTTTAAAATAAGTGCACTGACTAAATAACATTAAGTTGGCACAGAAGAGTAAAACTGCAGTGGAAATCCAAATAAACTCAGAAACAGTGAAACTCAGTTTTTGGTAAAGTAGATTTGCAAACCTCAATAGTATCAGTACACTGAAATGTGCAAATTGTAGTTCCTCTTATAGTGAATTTCCACTTATGATGGAGCTTTTAATGAAAATAATTTTTTCATTACAAATGGATTTCACTGTGAATCTTAAAGTGTAAAGCTACTTAGATGTTTTGAAAAAAAGTTTAGTTTTTTCTGTGAACAGAATTATAGCAATAAAAAAGCAAACAAACATAATAAATACATAATCTGCCCTAGAAAAAAAGAGAGAAAAATGGGCACACAGACTTACAAAAAGTAAAACCTGATAGAAATTGGGTTTATTTATATATTCATTTTAGAAATTATTTGGGAAAGAATAGAATCCGTTGTTTATACGGTTGTTCTGGAATGTCGTCTGTATTCCTTTAGGAAGGGATGCTGGTGACTTCTCATGTTTCACTGTGAATTGTATCCTAGGTGTTTCTTCATTCTCTCTGCTAGCGTGGGTCAATCAATCCCCCTTTCTGAGCTTGAAAGAGGAGCTCTGATCAAAGGCTTTAATGATGTCACTGATCTCTGATGATTGATTAGGAACAGAAGTTCTGGAGCATTTTGCATGTCCATCTTTTCCTTATCACTTCAAATCCATTAGTGCCTACCATTAGGGTAGCTCTCAATCAGCAAATATATGTGTGTATGTATATTGTAAATATATATAAAATAAAATGTATATAAAAATAGGTACTGCTGGCTGGGTTTTTTACCCTCCCCCCCCGGCATTATAAATGTCATTCTCTTTTATTTACTAGGTGAAATTATGTTTAGATTTCAACTTTATTGTAACCTGAATGGATTTGAGAATATTGCAGAATGAAACTCCCTGGGCCTAATATTCCTGTCACTTACCTACTGTCACAGATTTAAATCAGTTTAGCTCTGACTTTAGTGGAGTTTCTCATGATTTATCTTGGTATAACTGAGAGTAGAATCATGTCCCATCTTTTCATTAATTTGTAATGCCATCATTCCCCTTTAAGGCCCACCCACTTTCCTTGACAATTACTGAATGACATTTTAAAGTTGTACATAAAAATTAAAAAAAAAAAAGATTTTAGATACATTTTCCTGCAAGCTCAGTTCTAGAAAGAATGCATCTTGTTAAGCCAATTTCTTTAAAGGAAAAAAAAGGCTATTTACTTTTATAAATGAGGGCTCGCTCCTGCAGCTTGTATGAGTAAGGACTGTGTGCAATTGCAGTAGTTGCAGTATTGGGCTTTAAGGTCCTGATTCTGAATTCATGGAAGTGTAAATCAAGAGTAATACCATTAAAATGTGGTATGAAACCAGAATCTGGCCCTAAATACATCACTCTGACAGAATGTTGCCATTTGAATGATGGAATTAAAAAACAAAACAGAAAATCAATGAACCCTTTCAATGAATTACTTTGATAAAATCAAGCTTTCATATGTGTTATAATTTAAAAGTGTTTAATGTTATTTTAGTGCATTTCTTCCCCCTTGCCATTTGATAGAATGGTTCATCTCTCCCTCCGTGTCTCTCTCTCTCTCTTTCTCTCTTCCCTTTTGTTTATTTATTTTTACTGTTGTGCATTTCACACCAGGAGATGACAAGTCTTGTGATTGCAGCAGAGGCAATTGAAAGAAAATAAAAAGAGTTTTTTTTTTTTTTTCTGGTGTTGGCCCAGGAACATACCATAAACATTGAATTAGACACACCTAGAGTGGGGATTGAATGCATCTTGAATGGGAAATTAGAACATCTGAAAAAATTCCTTTTTGGATGGACAGAAGCACAAAAAGGAAAAGTTGGATGGAAACCAGAAAAGAACTGTAAATCACTATTAAAGTTAGTTTCTAGGAGTTACCATTGGTTGTCAAAGAAAATTGCGTCTGGCTTGTTTATAGCTAATTCCCTCTATAGAAAACTTCAATTTGTGGACTGGCCTCTGAACGGGATTGATAACTCTGTTTATAGACCCAGATGAGTATCTAAAGATAACAGATAATGCAGATGATTTTTTTTTTTTTTTTTTTTTGATAAAGCCTGTGAAACAATTATGGATACAACTTAGTTGATGGATTGAGAGTGCCATTTCACAGATTATAGATTTTCTTTGCATTATCGTTTTTCTTTGCAGTGTTAGAAAAACAAAATTAAAATCACTCATAGAATAGAACTAAAAAGATGGCACAGCTGATATAACTAGCTTTCCTACCGCTTGTAAACATAATGAATCAGATTAAAAAAATACACAGGCAGTCCTCAACCTCCTCTGGAAGAAATATGATTTGATAAAATTTGGACTCAATATTCAATTTATAGTTTCATCCAAAATGGGTAAAACTAGATGTCCCATGGGAATTCAAGCCCACTCTAAATTGAATTTAGATAAAGTGCTCTTTGTAAACCGTTTCTGCTTTTATTTCAAATGCTGACTTGTGTCATAGAAAAGCTAAATTCTTATCCTGTGAGCTGTTTTGAACCTCCTGTGTGGTGCTGAGGGCTCTCAATGTCTTTCTGGATTAGGCCCTTAATCATAGATCACGTTCATAGCTGACTGTGGGTTTTGAGGCGGGGCATGGAGGTAGCTGGGAAGAGTCGTAAAACAACTGTTCTGTGTGGCATGTTTCTTTCTAAAGTCTGTGTACTTTCCACTGATGAGTGTCTTGGAACTTTCTGCTTCTCAGAGCAGATTAATTCCTGTTCTGTGAGGCCCATTGGAGGAGGTCTCAGAACATAGGTACATCAGGAAGACCAGTGGCAGCACGGCCACTGAACAAACATTCTGCCAGTGCAATTAGAACTGCAGTAGCAGAGAGAGCATTCACTTCGTGCAGATGCCCTGAGATCTGTGGGACTGGACCCAAAGTTTGTAGGTCCTCAGGCTATGCACACCACTCTGTTCCCTCTGTAACTGGAATTATTTCCTTTCTCCCTTCCCTCTCCTTCCCCAAGGACAAAATTAGACAGAGTCTGAGTTCATGACTTAGTATTTATTGTTCTGTGGATCATTGTGGATAGAGGATAATTGGACCTAATTCGTTATCAGACCTTGGAAAAAAAAATGCGAGGCTCATTGATAGCCGGACTGAGTACACTAGCCAGAATTAGAAACGCGTGACTCCAGGGGTGTTCGAGGACAGCCCCATGGTGAGAATCCTGGTAAGGGAACCCTGACTGCTGGCAGGAGAGAGAATTTCCCTCTCTACCAGTCGTCCTGGTTGTGGGATAGGGAACAGGAGTACTCTCATCTAGTTCACTCTCTTTCCCACCATATATTTTTGTTTGCTTTTGTCTGCTTTGTATGTGTTATTTGTTCTTTCTCCACTTCAGACTTGTCTTTGTTAGCTCCTCATTGTCTTTCTGGGGTGTGTTTCTTTGCCATTCTGTGAAACCTCCCTCTTTCTTTCCCCTTAATCTGCTCACACACTTCTCACACTTTCAATCCTAGGATCATGCTGATTTACTGCTTGCTATGGACTGTAGTTACAGTTTGAACCTGACATTACTCTTGTAAGTTTCACTTTGCTGGACTTGCTGGGGAAGCCAGACAGCAAAGGGGAAATGACAGAAGTAGCTTTCTGGGTTTTAACACATGTTCTTTCCCATTCCCTGGTGAGTGGGAGACTACACTTTTAAAGACTTGTTTATTCTAATTCCGAACAAGGAACACAATTCAGAGAACAAATAATGCATATTGTTCCAATACATAACATATGGAATTTATATAGTGAGATTGAAAAACAATCCTATAAAAGACAGTACGATGCTACAGTTGAAACAATTCAGTTGAATTCATAAGTTAAACTGATTTTAATTTTTAAAATAGATCTGTGTTTTGTGTTTGAATGCGTAGCTTGGGCTCCAAGGGCCTTATCCATAGCCCACTGAAACCAATGGGAAGGATTGCCATTGACCTCAATAGGCATTGAAGCAGGCCCTTAAATTCTAAATCTTATGTAATCTTCTATCTCCCTTACTTTTTCTCTTTTAGCTAGTTAGTGGTCAGAGGTGAAGAGCATCCCCAGCTCTCTTTGACTTCTATGAGAGTTGTGGGTAATCAATTACCTTTGTTACTGGATTATAATTTTTATTCCTGTTGTATGGCTCCATCGTGCACGCACAGCCCTTGTAGCTCTCAGACTGAAGTTCATTTTATATGATGAACTAACAAATATTAACTGTGTAAATTAATTACCATTCAGTTGTTATACTTCAAAATTATTCATTGCAGTTTGAACTACTCTGCACTTCGCAGAGTTAAAGGGTAGAGCTGGGAGGCCTGATTCTACCCCAGTGAAGTCAGTGGCAAAGCATCCATTCACTTCAGTGGGACCAGGACAAGATCCAAGAGATGTAATTGGGTGGCCAAGGGATGCTCTGATTAATTTTTTTTTAAATAAAGTTTAAATGCTTGTCACAAAGTACTGATTTTGGACAAGCAGTTTCTAGACTGTTGCCTTTTAACATTTTGTCCTTGCAAAATATTTGTCAGAAAACAGTATCATTTTGTTCATTTCAGAAGTTGGACACTTCTCAGTTAATTCAAAACGATTTTTGTAAAAATCTGGGCCTGAGTTGTTTATATGTGCGGAGTTACTTCTTATGGCGAGCTAGAGCAATTGGACACTTTTCTTTCAAATACAGTGAAACCCTGCTATAATGCGACCTTTGGAGTCCAAAAAATCCCATCGCGCTAAGTGCGGGGTCGCAGTATAGCGGGGTTTGAAACCAGTCAGTTTTTCAGTGGTCCTCAAAGCGGTGTATTGATGTGCACCGCCTTGTGCCCCTGGTGCCTAGTGCCCAGCAGGGACAGGAGCTGCGGCCCCATGCCTGCTGGGGACAGAGAACTCCAGGGCTGCAGGTGCCGGTGCTCTCGGTCTCCAGCAGGTGCTGGGCAGGACTGGCGCTAGGGGTTTTAGCGCCCTAGGCGCATGGCAATTTCGCCGCCCTGTGCCCTGGTCCCGCGGCTCTGGTGGAGCTGCCACAGTCGTGCCTGCGGAAGGTTGGCTGGTCCGCGGCTCCGGTGGAGCTGCCGCAGTGGTGCCTGTGGGAGGTCCACCGGAGCCGCGGGAGCAGCTGACCATCCGCAGGCACGACTGTGGCAGCTCCACCGGAGCCGCAGACCAGCGGACCCTCCGCAGGCACGACTGCGGCAGCTCCACCGGAGCCGCCTGCCGCCCCCTTTGGCAAAATGCTGCCCATCAATAATCCTGGTGCCCTAGGCAATTGCCTAGGCCGCCTAAATGGAAGCACCGGCCCTGGTGCTGGGCCACGGCTTCTTTCCAGCTTCAGGAGAAACCGCGGCCCGCGCCTGCAGGGGACAGAGAGCACCAGCGCCCGCAGCCCCGCATGGAAGCAGGCGTATATCTATCAAAAAAACCCCTCCCAAAATAATTATGTATGAAACTGGACTCCTTCAGGGATTGTTCCAAGTCCATATCATGTTCTTGAGGGCTATATTAACAGATGAGGAGTGGAAAATAAAGATGCAGTATCCAGCAACCTCCCTGGTAGATGCATACTTAAGGAGAATGAATTGTTCCTTTGTATACCTGAACACAACTTCAGTTAAGTGATGATCATCAGGCATTATGGTTCACTAAATTGTGAGAGATGTGTTTGGCCAAGCTTACCCTTTTGGATCTTCACCAATTGACTTTTCAAGACATGTAGATTTTTGGGGGGCATATGGCAGATCCTTGAGCCTGTGAAGTGCTGTGCACCCTCATCTTCAACTACTTTAATGGGGGTTGAAAGTGCTCAACATCTGGTAGTACGGAGCCTCTTTAAGCATACAACATTATCTTTAAAGGTGAGCAACGTAGTGAAAACTGGGTTTGTTCCTTCTTTTGATTCTTTATGATGCATAAAGCATGCCTGAAATATTTTTAAGGATTTTTCTTTGCTTGTTTTTTACCTTAACAATATCAGGAATGTCCACTCTGGTTTTGCTGGAGGACTTTCGGAGTTCGTGCCTTGCTTTAAATGAAGTGAGAGTGTTGAATCCTTAACAAAGGTTTCCTTTCTTCCAAATGTTAAATAGTCCTGGATGTTAAATAGGTGATGGAAAAAAGACCCACAAGTTTAAAGGCTCTGACTGAAAATCTTTTCCCCTCTCAAGGTATGTCTGCACTGCAAATTAATATGTAATCATAGTGCGGGTAGGTATACCCATGATAGCTTTACCCTAGCTATCATGGGTAATAGTAACAGTGAAAACATGGTGGCATAGACCCTGGCACAGTCTAGCAACCAAAGTACATAACCACGTCCTTGATTGGCTTGCAGCTAGCCTGTGCTGGAGTCCTTGTTGGCATGTCCTCACTACTGTTGTTATCTGCACTAGCTAGATTCAAACTAGCCTTAATTTGTGGAGTTGGCCAATTTCCTCTCTCTTGAGTCCTGTGATGTCATCTTTTCACTAGTTCTCCAGGCTAGATAGAACCTGAATTTATTAAAAGATCATTACAAAAATACACAGATAGGGTTAGAATATGATCCCCAGATGTATTATTTTTTTCTTTATAGATGTCCTAACTCTCTAAATTTACTTCCAAAAGAAAACAGGCTAAGGAGAGTGGGTGATTGTGGAGATTTATAAACATTCGGTAATCATGTGACTAGTGTTACATGCTCTAGATTATCAGTATATATATGTAACTAGAGCAAGTAAGAAGAGAAGAAAAGAGTAAAGAGTTCAGGAGTTAGAGTGTGTAACAGACACTGTTTAACTCAATAAGAAGTGCAAATTTTCTGTTGTAGGGCTCCAATTCATCAAAAAAGTAGCTTTCATTCTGCAGATGTCTACCCATGACCTTAAAAAAAGTGGGGGAGCACTTTAAATGTTAATATCATAGGAAAGTATCTTGGAAATAAAAATTAGCAAGAGCTAACAGGTATCTACTTGGTCCCCCCCAGTCCCCACTTTGCATTTCTTTGTTTATTAAAATGTTCCACTTTCTTCCTTCAGTATCTATTATTATATCATCTGCCCTGAAATGGGAATGGCAGGCATGTAGATAAATTCATTGAGGGGTCATCCAGCTTCACTGCTGTTTATGTAATCTCATTTGTTTCTCTGGAGCAATACTATGTGTTCAATATTTTGTAATTTCTTGCACAGTGTGAAGTATCCTTGTGCCCCCTGTAACACCAGGATGCCAGGAGTAAAAGAGAGGTGGTGATGCTTCTTTCTTTCTTTCTTTCTTTCTTTCTAGAAGACTGTCATTACAGAGCTTTGCCAGATCAGACCCTCTCTACACTGTTATAGATCTAAAATAACAAAAAATGTGCACTAGTCATGATAAGCAGTTATGGTTGGATTATAAATTATTTTGAAATTACCACATTTTTGGGGTTGGCCAAATGATAATTAAAGCAGCATCTTGTGGAGCCAGTATAATTAAGGGCCTGTCTTATTAGACCTCTTTTTTTGTTTGGTTTAGAGGGCTATGTGATACAATGTAGTTATGTGGTAGTATTTTATCTCTGCAGACCCGTGTTCAACTATTGGCTAAGTCAGAGTTTAAAATGAGTTTTGAGGTCTCATCTTTGTCTCTGTTGGACATTTGCAGATGTCAGAAAGCCATCTAGGAAGTTATTTCCTTACTTAGAAGAGGCCCTGGACTGGAGAAACAGGAGTATTGCAGTTCAGAATGGGGGTGAATTAGCAGAGCAGTCTGTGGAGGCTTAATCACTGTGGAGCATATTTTCAAAAGACTGCACTTTTTGTTATTCCATCCAGTTACAGATACAAAAACATTCATTTCAAATACATATGCAAAAACCTGGCACCTGAAAATGAACCCACAAATGGATGTCCTTGTAGATATTTAGCACTGAATTTTATATTAGTTTTGTGCCAGTGTTATTCCATCCAAATTAAAATAGTTAAACTTTGTAATTCACATAGTAGTGAATTAGACTCATTCTCTATGGATTTAAATTAAAATCAGTTGCTATCAATTCAACGTTGAAAGCTTGCCACTGGGTAATAAATCTGGCTATATTGACTCTTTGTTTTTCATAATACAGTACTTAGTAAAACTTGGAATGCTATATTAATTTCAGTTGGACTTTGTATAGTAAGGATAATGTGTAGTAACACTGTATTCAGTGTATACATTTCAGAGTAAGACTAACATGTTTGGTAAATCTTGGGCGGTGCTCAAGCACAGGGGCTGTGGAAGGCCTACATCATGAACATTCTCTTGTATGGGGGAATGAGGATGCTGAATTGACATTTAGGGAACTCTACACTTCTTAAGCATGACCAAGTTGAGTCCATGTCAGATCTGATTGGGGAGTGAGGTGGATACTGGTGGAGGTCATTGAGTTTGTGATTACATCTGGTGACTAAAACAGCCCTGCCCCTTGCCCATCAATGTAGGGTAGATTCCATTTTTTTTCACAGAAGCCCCTTTTAGGTCTTTTCACAAAGTCCATGTAATTGCGTGGGGTGAATTTCATTCTATAGTGTGTTCTAAACTGTTCTTAATCTAGCTTTATGTGTTTTATATATCTAAGAAATCAACATTTGAAGAATGACTGCATGATCTGGTTTTAAATCCCCCAAATCTACAAAATTTAGATTTCACCTTGACTACCTCCTTGTTGTACCTAGGTGGTGTAGATCATATATGGTGCAATTCTGGAATCATAAATGTATATGCATAAGTGGTTGCAGGATTGGATGCATATTATATTTTAAATCACCAGCTGAAGAATGGAATTGTAGATTCGTAGAATTTACAGGTGGACGAGATCTGTTAGGTCATCTTGTGCATTTCTTTGTGTCAGTGCAGGTCTAAATTAATTGCTATACTCTGGTACCATATTTTAAATAAATTAGGATAAAGTGGCAACTTTAATTCTGAATGTACATGCCTTTGTGGTCAAAAGCCTTCTTTTTATATAGTTTTTGCACATTTACTGGCAATCGCTATTAAGTCAATATTTACTGCAGTATTTAGGAGTAATTATCAGAGGCACATGTAAGTAAATACGAGAGGCATATATTTAGGAGCTGATACTTCTGCACCAACAATGGACATTTTTAATACATAATCAAGCATGCTGCAATACAAATTCTCTTAGAGCTCTTAGAAGTGTTTATGAAAATGACTTTGTGGTAAGTAGCTGGAATCACATTAGACACTTTTAACCAATTTTATATTATCTTTCAAACTGTTTACATTGTTAGACAATGCATTTCTAGTACTTCACAAACATTGTGCGAGACATTTCTGGTTTAATTTTCACCATAATGAAGGACTCCTTTGTTAATTGGCATCACTGAAATTTTGGTAAAACGTTAAATTATTTTGGGGAAAAGCTGCTGTCAGTGAGACCCTCTTCAGTTATTCCAGTTATTCTCGTTTATAAATTGATTTTATTTGATAAGTACAGAGCTCAATCTATACAGAATAAAATAAGTGATGTGACAGACCCAAACCAGTGGGGTACAGGAGTCTGGTAGAAGGCAAATATACTGGTCACTGGGTGAGTAGTTTTCTGTTCCCTGAGTGACCAGAGCAGGGGCTGCACTAGAGTAATCAGGAACTTGCTAGAACCAATTAAGGCAGACAGGCTGATTAGAACACCTGCAGCCAATCAAAGGCCAGGCTAATCAGGGCATCTGGGTTTAAAAGGAGCTCACTCCAGTCAGGTGAGGGGGAGCCAGAGAGAAGAAGTGCGTGTGAGGAGGTAGGAGCAAGAGGCACAAGGAGCTGAGAATAAGAAGGTGTGCTGCTGGAGAACTAAGGAGTACAGGCATTATCAGACACCAGGAGGAAGATCCTGTGGTGAGCATAAAGAAGGTGTTGGAGGAGGCCATGGGGAAGTAGCCAGGGAGTTGTAGCTCTCATGCAGCTGTTACAGGAGGTACTATAGACAGCTGCAATTCACAGGGCCATGGGCTGGAACCTGGAGTAGAGGTGGGCCCGGGTTCCCCCCAAACCTCCCAACTCCTGATCAGACACAGGAGGAGCTGACCCAGACTGTGGGGAAGATCGCTGATGTGAGCAAATCTGCCAATAAGCGCAGGACCCACCAAGGTAGAGG
Source organism: Chelonoidis abingdonii (assembly GCF_003597395.2). Lineage (NCBI taxonomy): Eukaryota > Metazoa > Chordata > Testudines > Testudinidae > Chelonoidis > Chelonoidis abingdonii. Next base: position 99,411,951 of record NC_133770.1, on the reverse strand, counting down.
AGAAACTTTGTCACAACTGGTGTCAGGGGTGGGATTCGATGTGCACAGTGCAGCAGAAGAAGGAGGGTGATTAAAAAAAAAAGGTAGAGGGTTTATTTTTTTTTCATCACAATGGATGACTTAGTACTGGCATTGATACAAGCTACGGCGGCCCAGCAGAAAGCTACCCGTGTCCAGGCGGTTGCCCAACAGGAGGCAGTGTGGCTGCAACGAGAAACTAATTGCCTGCTGATGGACCAGGCTTCTCAAGACCGGGCTATGTTGCGGGAACTGGTAAACCAGGTAAAGACCCTTACAGAGCTGAACCGTGGCCATGATGGGATGCAGATCATACGGGCCAGCCATTGGCTGCAGAAAATGACGCGGGAGGATGATGCAGAGGCATACCTTCTGGCCCTTGAGAGGACAGCCCTACGGGAGGCCTGGCCTCAGGATCAGTGTTCTGGCATCCTTGCCCCATTCCTGCGTGGGGAGGCCCAGAAGGCTTCCTATGATCTGCCTGAAGAGGCTGCAGCACCAAGCCCTAGAACTCAGGTGACTGGGCCACCAGGAGGGCCCAGGTGGAAAAAGAGAGGGGCTGAAGGCTCACCAGAAGTCACAAAGAGTCGGAGCACTGGGGGAGAAGAGGATCATGATGTTAGATTGCCCAAACCAAGAGACCAGGGAATGCTTAGGGCTCCATACAGATGTTATGCCTGCGGGGAGTGGGGACATATAGCTGCACAGTGTCCCAATGCTGAGGAGCCGATGCAGTGTAACCTAGGGAACTAGGTAGACCCATGCTCCCTAATCCACCTTGTGGGGGTTTCACTTACCCCACATATGCACACCAGACCAGTAAAGCTAAATGGGGTAGAGACCACGGCACTGGTTGACTTGGGTAGTGCTATCATGCTTGTCTCAGAGAAGCTTGTGAAGTGTAGTCAGCTGCTGCGGGCTAAGCATATGGGGATAACATGCGTCCATGGGACAGTTGGTTATTACCCCACTATCCCAGTAAAACTTGAGATTCAGGGGAACACTACTGAGGTAGCAGCAGGTGTAGTCCCTAAACTCCCATACCCAGTGCTCATAGGGAGGGACTTCCCAGGGTTTGGAGACTTGCTCCCAGTAGGAGGATTGGAGAAACAGGGGAACCCTGAAGTTAGTGACACCTCCACAGTAGACTATCAACCCCCGTCTTCTCTGAAATATCCCCAGATTTATTTTCCATTCCCAGACAGGGTAGAAAGTCGAAAAGGGAAAGGAGGGCAGCTAAGGCCTTGGGAACTCATATACTGACTCAAAGTCAGCGGGTCATTCTCGTAGGCAGGCGGACCTGAGCAGCTGTAAAGGAGGCCACCCAGGAGGGAGAAGCACCCGAGTCTGACTCCCACCCTAATGCTTCTGAACCAGTAGAGGCAACAGAGACTGGGCCCCTAGATCTTGGGCAGATTAACCCTGGGAGAGGAAATTTTGGACGGGACCAGGCCGAAGACCCAAGGTATGACAACATTAGGAAGGAGGTGACTGAAATAGATGGGGTCCCCGTGGAAGGGAAAACCCAGGGACCAGGACCCTATTTCATAATGAAGAAGAATCTCTTATACCGGGTTGCAACCAGTACAGGGCAGAAGATACAGCAGATCCTAGTACCTCAAAAACACCAGAATGCTGTATTAAGTCTTGCTCATAGTCATCTTTTTGGGGGCATTTGGGGGTAGAGAAGACCCTGGCACGAGTCCTACGACGGTTCTTCTGGCCCGGAGTACATGAAGAAGTGCGGAGGTACTGTGCATCCTGCCCAGAGTGTCAGCTGCACAGTCCCCGTCCCACCTGAGGGCACCTTTAGTACCCTTCCCATCATAGAGGTCCCCTTTGAGCGAATAGCCATGGACCTAGTGGGACCCTGGAGAAGACGGCTGGGGCCACCAATATATACTTGTTGTTTTGGACTATGCTACTCGCTACCCAGAAGCTGCCCCCTGCGGAACACAGCCTCTAAAACGATAGCCAAAGAGCTGGTGGGGATCTTTGCCGAGTGGGGCTACCAAAGGAGATATTAACAGACCAAGGAACCCCATTTATGTCAAAGCTAATGAAGGACCTCTCTGTACGCTGCTCCATATACATACCCTGAGAACTTCAGTCTACCATCCGCAGACTGATGGGTTGGTAGAAAGGTTTAACCGAACCCTCAAGGCTATGATAAGGAAGGTGGTAAGTCGGGACGGGAAGGATTGGGACACCCTACTACTGCCCTACCTTATGTTCGCTATCCGGGAGGTACCTCAGGCCTCAACTGGGTTTTCCCCTTCGAGTTATTATACGGGCGTCACCCCTCGTGGCATACTAGACATCGCCAAAGAGATCTGGGAAGAGGAACCCAATGAGGGAGAGAAATATAATAGAACATGTAATACAGATGCGAGACCGGATAGCCCGTGTCACCCCTATTGTACGGAACATTTGGAAAAGGCCCAGGAGGCCCAGAGAACCTATTACAATCGCCAGGCAAAAGTCCGACAGTTCCAACCAGGGGATCGGGTGATGGTGTGTACCCACGGCAGAAAGCAAGCTTCTGGCCCAATGGCAGGGACCCTATGAGGTGGTTGAACCCGTGGGGGAAGTAACCTACAAGGTGCGGCAGCCAGGACGCTGAAAACAAGAACAGATTTATCACATCAACCTTCTGAAACCCTGGCATGCACAAGAGGCATGCATAACTGTCCAGAAAAACCTAACCCAGAAAAACAAGCCTTCCAAACAGGTTAGAGTGTCTCCTGATTTAACACCAGACCAAAAGAATGAGGTGTCTGAGGTGGTCTTCTGGAACCAAGATGTGTTCTCGACAAAACCGGGTCAAACAACTGAGACGTATCACCACATCGTCACGAACCCTGGGGCCAGAATAACAATGAGGCCCTATTGGGTGCCAGCGGCCAAAAGGGAGGAAATAAAAGCAGAAGTAAAAAAAATGCTGGAGTTGGGGATCATCGAAGAATCCCACAGTCAGTGGTCCAGCCCAATCATGCTGGTGTCCAAACCTGATGGCACCACAAGGTTTTGCAATGACTTCCGGCGACTAAACGAAGTATCCCATTTTGACGCGTACCCCATACCTCGCATAGATGAGCTAGTGGACCGTCTGGGTAATGCTCAGTACTTGACTACTGTAGCCTTGACAAAGGGGTACTGGCAAATTCCCCTTGCGGAAGACGCGAAGGAAAAGACTGCATTCTCTACACCAGAGGGTCTTTTTCAATATACTGTCCTCCTTTTTGGACTACATGGGGCCCCAGCTACTTTCCAGCGCCTCATGGACAGTCATTCATACTCCAGACTGGGAAACTCACCTAGAGAAGGTGGAGCCAGTCCTCGATACCTTCAGGCGAGCTGGCCTTACAGCAAACCCTTCCAAGTGCGCTGTAGGGTTTACGGAGGCCAGATATCTTGGCTACATTGTGGGAAAAGGTGTGGTAAAACCCCAAGTGAACAAGTTGGAGGCCATCCAAAATTGGCCGCGACCACGTCGCAAGAAACAAGTCTGGGCATGCCGAGGTGTAGTGGGGTATTACCGATGATTTATCCCCCACTTTGTCACAAGGGCAAGCCCCCTGACTGATCTAAGAAAAGCCTGTGGACCTGATCTGGTAAGGTGGTCTGATGCCGCAGAGGAAGCATGCAAGACCTAAGGACTGCCCTCTGCAGTATCCCTGTACTAATAGCCCCTGATTTCACCAAGGAATTTATCCTGCAGACAGATGCATCGGAAGTAGGGTTGGGGATTGTTCTGTCACAGATGGTCAGAGAGAAGGAACACCCAATTCTCTACCTCAGTAGGAAACTCCTTCCGAGGGAACAAAAATATGCAGTGGTGGAGGGGGAGTGCCTTGCTGTAAAATGGGCCATGGAAGCATTGCGCTACTACTTGCTCGGCGCAGATTTGTCCTCGTGACTGACCATGCCTCTCTTCAGTGGATGCAGCGGAACAAGGAGAAGAACACAAGGGTGACCAGGTGGTTCTTATCCCTCCAACCTTTCCAGTTCCGTGTGCAACA
>NC_133770.1:99338108-99406374 GCF_003597395.2 Chelonoidis abingdonii | reverse complement strand
TTATCAGACACCAGGAGGAAGATCCTGTGGTGAGCATAAAGAAGGTGTTTGGAGGAGGCCATGGGGAAGTAGCCCAGGGAGTTGTAGCTCTCATGCAGCTGTTACAGGAGGTACTATAGACAGCTGCAATTCACAGGGCCATGGGCTGGAACCTGGAGTAGAGGGTGGGCCCAGGTTCCCCTCAAACCTCCCAACTCCTGATCAGACACAGGAGGAGTTGACCCAGACTGTGGGGAAGATCACTGATGTGAGCAAATCTGCCAATAAGTGCAGGACCCACCAAGGTAGAGGAGGAACTTTGTCACAGTGAGCTATATTGTGTCTTTTGTTCCATTTATACCACTCCTAGGCATGTCATTAGGAAGCGTGTGCAAAAATTAAGGTAATCATATAATTATTTTTGAATGCTTAACAATGCTTCATACACCTTCTGTGTATTCAGCCTCTATTGTCTTTGTTAAGGCCTGGCCCCAATCATACAGCACTTATGCAGGCAAAATTTCCACTGATTACAGGATCAAGAAGTCTGGGAGGAGAGGACTTGTTACAGCGAAGCAGCAGCTTAACAACCACTGGGGACACCTACTGAGGTTCAGTGCCTTTGCACAACTGCCCTTTTGGTCTCCTATCGTGTGGCAATCTCCTCTGACTCAGGGGTTAAGCAGTATTTAACTTCCAATCAGATTTCCCAAAGGGAAGGTTCAGGGGCTGCTGAGGAGCAGGCTGTGGCGTATGACTGCTCCACAGCTGTATCGCCTGCCTCTGGTTTTGCCCATTAAACAGGTAGAGCCCAAGCTCTTTGGGAGGGGCTTCCATGGGGTTTGAGGCCTGATCCACAACACAATGAAGTCAGTAGGAATCTTTTCCAATGGGCTTTAGATCAGCCCCTTAGAGAACAGGAGCATCGTCCCATGGACTGGATGTTGGCTTCTTCAGATTTGTCTTCTCTTCATGCTTGGAAGCAGAGGGGAAAATATGGCCCTTAATGACTGTTGAAAATAAAGAATTAGGAATAACTCAGCATATAGGCTAACATGTTTTGGTTATGATGTGTTTTGCATGTACTAAATGTTTCTACTCTCCTGTGACCTGCCGTCTTTGCTGAGTCTCTCCCAGTAGGTCCTTATGTAAACACTGGGAATTAGAACAAGGAAATAGGCCTCCAGTTTGACAACTCTTGCATTCCACAGAAATGGGCTACCATGCAAGTTCCTTTTGTGTCTTCTTAGTGATGACGCCCTTGCTTAGAAAGTGTTGATTTTTATCTTTAGTGCTTCCCTTTATTGCTCGGGTTATGCATAGGGTGAGAATTATTAGCCTATAGGTGATGTATGGTGAAGTGATTTAGATCATTCAAAATGCAAACATTTAACACTGACATATAGCAAAACCAATGATTTTTTTTCGCACAATTGGTTCCAGAAAAGATCAATCAACCCTTGTCACGGTAATGAGGCAGTAATCATGCTCTTTTGTGTAACAGTGTTTGAGTACACTTTTTCTTCTCTGTAGATCATGTACCAATAAGACAACAGCAAAACTAATAAATGTGCACGCTCTCACAGATGATGTTTACTTAAGAAAAAAGAGTATGACACGCTGGTTTTTCAGAGGACTTGGTTAGAACAATAAAGAACACCTCAAAAACTAGTTGTTAACGTTTATGCCAAAGAAGGTTTTTAAAAGACAAAAACACCACTGGTTTTACTCGTTAGAAAAAGTGTTGTCTCCATCTACTTCATAAATCTGAAGCTGAAGTGAAACTACACTGTTAAATTCTGATGTGACAAAGGCAATGCATAACCTCTATAAATCAAACCTATGACCTACTGCTTTTAAAAGTGAATGCCTAGAGGATGCTTTTTTTATATTCTATTTAAATGTAGATTTTTTTTTTTTTTTTAGACCTTTAGTATAGTGGTGCATCTTTTGCAATGAAATGCTAATCAGGACTCTTTTGTAGCACCTTCATTCCTAGATAAAATATTTAGTACTGTTGTATATTGAACCCCACGTTTCTGACTCTTTTTCTATAAGAGTAGTAAGGATTTTTTTAGTTACTATTTGAAGAGCTGAAACTGCATTTCCCAACACAGATAACTTAACTTTGTTGCATTGCCAGCATTCTGCTAACAGAGAAGTGTGGTACCTTGAATTTAGAAAATTGAATGCAATTAATTATGTTGTTTTCTTTTCTCTTCTTTTAAGATGAAAAGACCTTCAGTTTTAACTGTCTGAACTCAGTAAGTTTCTTCACTGAGCCATTGATTCGCTAATTCTGGCTACTGTGGACAGCTTCACAGTTGAGAATTAAGTGAATTTCCGTTTGGAGAATTCAAGCCCAAATCCTACAAACATTTGTGTACAGGCTTAGTTATTAGGGAAGATAAGGGCAGCCTGCATTCTATATGCAGTCATTGGCTGATCACTACATCCTTGGGCAAATGATGCTCTTTAACTCAGGTTGGTAGCTCATCTAGGAGAAGCACAACTCTGAATACAACTCCTTCACCCATATCAGCTGCCAAGCTTGTGACATCTGTTGCACCAGCGCGGAACAGCTGCATGGGCGAGAGAGTGGGAAGGAATTTGCACATACCTCTACTTAAATCCATTCATAGTGCAGGTTGTTCAGCTAACTCATTTAACCCAATCAGCTCACTGGAGTCCTGTGGCAATGGGGAAGTGGTGATGGGGACAGGTAGAGTATGCTGCTGGCTGTCCTTAGTCACAGCTCTGCACACAGGCAGCCTTAGGGAGGTGGTTGTTTGCCACAGATCAGGGAAGATATGGAGTTTGTATCCTCCTGTGGTAACAGGACAGGCACTGCTCTTCCCCATCTGGGGAAAGAGGACCGAAAAGGAACCCTATGCACAGCCTGCCTTTCTGTACCTGTCAAGCTACTGCCCCTACCTGGTCAGCCAAGTCAGTGGTCGAAATAAAACTCAGATTCACGGACTGACTTTGGGGTCATGGAATGTCAGAACCCTTCTTGACAATGACCAAAGAACAGCCCTTACAAAACACTGAAGAGGTATAACATGAACATTGCTGTCCTCAGGGAAACCAGACTCACTAATGAGTCCCACTTTGAGGACGTGGGAGCAGGCTATACCTATTAGGTTGGCAAGGCAAGGACGAGCTGAGACAGTTGGGGATAGGGTTCACCATACGGTCTGACATTGCCAGACTTACAGTGCTCTGTATAAACTTGTCCACCATTATCAGCATTTGTGTGCCAACAGGGACACGGACAGACAAGATCAAGGAAGTGTTTTAGGAAGATTTCAGCAGGGTCATCAGAAGCATGCCACACCAGGAAGAACTTATTGTTCTTGGAGACTTTAATGCTTGCGTGAGATCTGTCTCTGACATATGAAGCAGGGTGCTAGGCCATCACAGCATTGGAAGATTAAACTCCAGTGGCCAATTACTTCTCTCCAAGTGTGCCAAGTTCAATCTCACTATTACCAACACAGTCTTCCAACAGGCCAACAAATATAAGACCACATGGATGCATCCCAGGTCAAAACAGTCACACATGCTGGACTACGTAATTGTGCGGTCTAAAGACGTTAAAAATGTGACATCATCAGCTCTTTGAGAGGTGTCAAATGCTGGTCAGACCATTGGCTTGTGAAAACTATCATGTCACTGAACTTCTCAGCAAAACACCCCAGAATATGCCTCAAACCCCCAAAGAAGATCAATGTGGCTTCAGTGAAAGACCCTAGCAAACAAAGTTGGAGCAGACACTGGAGACTATTAGCTGAGGTCCCAGAGAACTACACAGACATCAAGGCAACTTGGCACAATACTAGAGATATCACATATAATACAGCATTCGAGGTACATTGCTTTGTAAGTTGGAAACACCAAAACTGGTTCAATGAGAGAGACCTTGAGATAGAACGGCTAGTGGAAACTATGCAAATCACACACAAGACTTACAACTTGGACAAGAAATCAGCAATGAACAAGGCCAGATACCATCAGCTTAAACATACACTACAAATCCAATTAAGATGAATGAAGAACCACTGGTGGGAGTAGAAGGCTGCAGGATGTGGCTGACAAGCATGATGTGAAGGCCTTCTGCGAAGGTCTCCATGCTGTGTATGGCCCAAAATCCAGTGGTCTAGTCCTGTCCTCACAGCAGATGGTAACTGGCTGCTTGCAGACAAAGGCAATATTCTCTCTCATTGTGCAGAGCACTTTGATTGTCTCATGAGCTATCAATGTGCTATGTCCAAAGAAGCCATAGTCTCACTCCCAGAACATCCTGGAAGAGGTGACCATGCCCCCCTTTAAGATGAGGTTACTAAGACCATCAATCAGCTTTCCACAGGCTGGTCTTCAGGGCCTGACAGTATTCCACCTGAAGTGTGGAGGTACCCACCTGGTTAGGAGACTCACCAATCTTTTCAAGACTATATGGGAACAGGGTACCATGTCCCAGGAGTATAAGGATGCTTTCATGGTCCATCTATACAAAAAGGAAGGGAAGCATAGCTAGCTGTGACAACCATTGTGGAATATCACTGCTGCCTATAGTGGGGGAAGATCCTTGCATGGGTTGTCCTCAACAAGCTCATCTCTCATCTAGCGGAGTCAGTGTATCCAGAGTCACAGCGTGCCTTTTGTGCTGGCTGTGGCACCATGGATATTATTTTTCCAGCCTGACAAATACAAGAGAAAGCTCATGAACAGAACAAAAATCTGTATATGAGGTTTGTTGACCTGAGCAAGGCCTTTGACATGGTGAATTGTGAGGGCCTGTGGACACTCCTTCATAAATTTGGTTGCCAAAGGAAATGATTACGCTCATCCACTTATTTCAGTGACATGATGGCCAAGGTGATGGGGTGTGGTGACTTATCAGGAGCCTATGGAACTAAACAAAGATGTATAATGGCTCCAGTCCTCCTATGCCATTTTCAGCCATACTCTTGTTTTGCATTCCAGGACTTTGACAGAGGTATCCACATCTGGTTCCAACTGGATGGGGATCTATTCAATCTACAGTAACTCAAAACAGCTATTAAGAGAGCTCCTGTTGGCTGACAACTGTGCTCTCATTGCCCACACACTCAAGGACATTGAGCTTATTGTGGACCACTTTGATTATGCCTCAAAATGCTTCAGTTTCCACAATCAGCCTTTAAAAGACAGAGGTCATGTACCAGCCAGCACCAGACTACCAGCATCATCAGTGCCAGGATCCCATCATCACAATTGATAACATACGCCTCAACTCAGTCAGGAAATTCTGCTACTTGGATAACATACTTTCCAGCAGTGCCCTGTTGGATGATGAGATCACTGAGCACCTGGCAAAGGCCAGTTTGGCCTTTGCCAGGTTCACCCACAGGCTCTGAAGGGAGCATAGAGTCTGCCTTAGAACACCAGCTATAGATAGTGAGAGCTGAAAAATAGGTAAGCGGAACTGACACACAAAGGTATGTTCAGAGCCAGTTTACAGGAGAAGAGTAAAGGTCATACTGTATGCTAGGAGGCAGCTATTGGCACTAGCAGCATTGTTGAGATTGTTTTAGCATCCAGTAATATGGTGATGGGTGCCCTAGAAATGCTTAGGTTGGATTGTATAGATATGATTTCCTCCTAGTTACTTCGTGACCAGGATCTTTGAAGTCACTAGTCATTACCTGGACCAAAATCAGACACAACCCGTGTTGGCAACTTTGAACTAGCCGGGAAGAGGGAGAACTTTCCCCAGTATTATAACTTTAAAGACTTGATTCCTTCCTCATAGCACTTCTACATCAGCATAGCTCAACTGGGTTACTCCTCCTGATCTGTGCCAGTCTAAGTGAGAAAATAATCAAACCCTGATTGTTTGGATAATAACCATTTGCCTGATTCTCCTTGTGGCATTGCCTTCCTATAACATTAATGAGGGTTAGCTAAGCTTGAGGTGGAATCCTCAGAATCCTCAGATGTTCTCTATTGACTGCCCCAATCCTTCTTTTGCTGGGCATGATTTTAAAGAGCAATATTTGAGAAAGATAAGGAACTCTTACGCTAGCTAGTTCCCTTTAAAAATACTTGTTGAATATTGTGCTCTCTTTTATAAACATGTAGTTTAAATGAGGCTGTCATAGTATAATTCCCAACTCTGAACCTTAGCGTCCAAAAGATGGGGTACCAGCATGAATTCCTCTAAGCTCAATTACCAGCTTAGTACTTGTAGCGCTGCCACCAACCAGGAATTCAAGTGTCTGGTACACTCTGGTCCCCCCAAACCGTTGCGGGGAACCCCACGACCCAGATCGCCTCTGAATTCTAACATTAAGGAAAGTAAGACCCTTCCCCCCACCGTTGCCTCTCCCAAGCTTCCTCCCTGGTTTACCTGGCCAGATCGACTGGTGATTCAAGACTCTTGATCCAAAACACGAGAGGACAATCACCTTCCTCCCTCCGTTCTGTTCCCCCCTCCCCCCCCCCTCCCTCCCGATTCCCTGAGAAGAGAAATGTAATCCTAACACAGAGAGATTTGGCCTTTCTCTCCCTTCCCTCATTTCCTCCCCCCAAATTCCTGGTGATCCAGACCCGTCCCGGGTCTCTCCCCAGAATATAAAAAAAAAAATCAGGTTCTAACAAGAAATACGTTCTAATTAAGAAGGAAAACAGTAAAAATTATCTTGTAATTAAAATGGATTAGGTAGCAGGGTCTTGTCAGCTATAGACACTGGGAATGACCTCCAGCCTAATATCGTACAATTAAAATCCTTCAGCAAAATAGCAGATTTGACCCTTCAGCCAAGTGCACATTTGCAAATAAAGAAAACAAACATAAGCCTAACTCGCCTTATCTTCGTAGTACTTACTATTCTGAACTTATAAGAGCCCGTGTTGGAGAGATTGGAGAGAAACCTGGTTGCACGTCTGGTCCCTCTCAGAACCCAGAGAGAACAACAACCAAATTCTAACAGCACACACAAAAATTTCCCTCCTTCAAGATTTGAAAGTATCCTGTCCCCTGATTGGTCCTCCAGTCAGGTGACAGCCAGGCTTACTGAACTTGTTAACCCTTTACAGTCAAAAAAGATATAAAGTACTTCTGTTCTATTAACTCCTACTATGTTTATGACAGAGGCAGAATAGTTTAGTAGTTAAGACACAGGAGTGGGGATCAGTACGCTTAGGTTCTACTCCTGGCTCTGACTAGCTTGTTGTGTGTCTCTACACAAATTACTTAGTCTTTCTGAGCCTCAATTTCCCCATCAGTAAAACGAGAATAATAATATTTACCTACCTCTTGTATAGCACTTAGCACACTTTTTCTTGTGAAGAGTGTCATGGGACTTTTAATGACTACGAGTAATCAGAGCCTTGGTACTATGACATATCCAAAAAATGGCATCTCCAATGGTGCTCTCTGTGTCGAGCTAGTATATCAGGCTATACTGACTCACGGAGAAGAGTGCCGCCTACTGATTCACTGGCTCCATTTCCTACATCTCCTGGATTTTCTTTGGAGGGCTTCCCATCCAAGCACTTCCTTTTCTGAATTTACCCAGAAAATCTGCGATTTTATGGATTTTCTGATTTTCTTCTTCTTTTTTTCTTTTTGCAACTTCCAAGTCTCACAAAGGAATTTCCATTCACAGATTCCTTAGCTGTGTCTCAGGTTGCAGGGAAGGGTAAGGAAGTCTGCAGCTCCGGTGACAGAGGAAGCAGAGCAATGAGACAACTGAACAAACAGATTCCACTTGCCTCCTGCCAGAGGGAGAGTTGTGTTAGGACTTAGACCCTCACCTGCATGTGACATTAGTGGAAACCACCTTAGTAATCATCGGCCTTGCAGGGTATGTCTCCCTGCCAGACCAGTTTCAACTCCTGCTGCTGTCCCCTCTTTGCATCTGTTGTCTCTATGGTAACAGACAGCAAGTGTTGGAGATTTGAGTCCTGGGCCGAGAAGGCAGCATAGATCAAACCAGCCTTGCTCAAGGCTGACCTAATATTGACTAGAGGTTCTCTTCCTCCTAGCACAAAAGGAGAAACGGTAGGGTAGCTTACAGCAGGGCAAGAGCAGGAGAGGAAGCCCTGGAAGGAGCAAAATAGAAGGGGCCTGATTCTGTTCTATGTCTCAGGTGGGGCACATCTCAGACCGTGCAGCCAAGGAGGTGAGGGCCTGCCAGATTCTGTGTGGCTCTGGGGAGGATAGTGTGGCTCCTGATGTGAGTTAGAGCAGCTCTAACTTATGGCAGCCTTACCTGCCCAGCTCTTTATGGGCTGCTCCAAAGCCCAGGATTTCAGAGGATGGAGTGTACTCCAGTCACCCAGACCAGCATAGAGCCCTGTGCTTGGGGCTCTGAAGGAAGTGGCCAGGATAGGGGGCTGCATATGCCAGCCCTTTATGGAGGAATTCACCTGGAGGGCTAATTCACTTCCATTCTCTTTAAAACCTTTGTATGCTGATGGAACAAGGGTCTGAATCTGTCACAAAGCATGGTGAAGCTGTACGGGGGAGGGGCGTGGAGTTCGGAAGATGGTAGGTAGGAATAGGGAAGATTGGTGGAATAAGGAGTGGAAAAGGGGAAGCTGGGAGGGCAGGATAGGGGAAACGAGCTACACAAAGAAGAGAAGGGGAAAACTTTGAGTTAGGCATTGAGGAGACATGGTAAAAAGTAAAAACTGGTTAAGGAAGGACAGGTTAAGGGATATATGAGGTACCCAATGGACAGAGAGCAGATGGGTGGAGAAGAGATACTTTTGAGTCAGGAAAGTGTGTGAGGGAGAGGAAAAAAGTGTTTGGTGGGGCGTAGAGGGTTTGTGTGTGTGTGTGTGAGAAAGAGAAGAACTTCAATGTAAATCACAGGCGAAAAACATAATAGAAGGGAGATGACAGTGCTGAGGTTAGAAAAAATAAAAAGCTCCAAAATGTTTTAAATATGCTTAACCCAAAAAAACCCAAAAAAAAACAACCTTGAGAAAAAACTGGCATAAGCCTGAAGAGGACGGAAAAAAAAACAAAAACAAGAAAACTCAGGAGAGGGTGGAAATTTAATTAAAAAAAATTGCTGTTTTACATATGAAATATAATAGTGACTCCTACTTTGTGGTATTATCCTGCCATTAATTCCGGTGATTTTGTTTCCATGTGATTAATGAAGTAATTTAATCCTATGGAAAAGAGAGATGCTATTTTTACATGCTTTGAAAAGGTGATGTCACATATTTTGGTAAGGATGTTGAGAATTATAAAAATACCCAGTACGTGTCTTGTGGCTTGTGAGAGGTGACGAAATCACAGCTGTAGCTGAAGCTCAGGCATGTACTGATGTAGGAGCCTGCTGCACAAAAAGTGGTCTCTAGGTTTTTTTTACTTTATTTTTACAAAAGCTCAACAAACCAAACTCTTTTCTACAGTTTTAATACATTGGAGTAAGCATCTTTATTCAGGCCAAAGCTGACGTCTCCAGAGGCAGGGCACTTCACTTACCATGAACTCCAGGTACTTTGAAGTCACTAGAGTTCTTGGTATCTCCTAGAAATGATGATTGGCAGGATATGTAGTGCTAAATGTGGAAGTGCTGTGGTTATACAGACATTTGAAATCAACAGGCCTGGGCTCTTTTGCGAGTGTAGGCCCCAATGACATCAACTAGTGAAGCCCTGTCAGAGGATTACAGGAGCTGCAGCTAATTCAGTTTCATGTCATGTTGTAGAGAGGGGAAATAAAGAGGAAAGAGAGGAAAAAGATACTAAGAGATGCTGAATTTCCTGGAGGTTTTGAACCGCCTATACAAGCAGGGTGAACAATTGATTGAATGTTAAAATAATGCGGTGGCCTTCCCTCTCCTTTCCTAATGTGTTATATTTTGTTCTGTTTCCCTGTTTAATGTTAGGTGATATGATTTGTCCCTTCCTTATTCCTCCTGCATTTCCCAGTGCATGAACTGGTTCTTTTCAAGACAGCCTTCTCGTCTGATAATGATGAGATGCATTGCATGTGGCAGGACTGACTTTCTCAATTTTTCTTCTGCCTTCCCTTCTTTTCAGCTTTCTTTCACTTTCTCCTCTATTTTCTCATGTTATCCTTTTCTTTCCCTCTTCCTTGTTTGTTTTCTTTCTTGTCTCTGTCCTCCTTTTCTTACTTTATTTTTCATTCCTTTCTCTTTCCACCTCACTGTTCTTATCCTTTCCTCTTTACTCTTTCTCCCTATTTTCCTTTCTTTTCCCCCTTGTGCGCTCATGCGCTCTTTCTCTCATTTTTCCATTCCCTCTCCCATTGTGGTCCCCATCCTGGTTTGCCTCACTGAACACCTTATCCTGTGGTCTTTATGAAGCCAAGGAGAGTTTTGTCTCTTTAGGACTATGGGATCTGACTCAGATCAGATCAATTTGCCCTGATTTACCTTCCTCTTCCTGAATTCTCCCTTTCCCCCTGTCCATTTCCAGTTCTCCTGACTTTTTTTGGTTTCTCTCTGCGTTCCTATTTCCTTTCCCATGTGGACATCATCTGTGATTCTCCATTTCCCTGTGTCCTCATAGTATGGGAACTCTTTTCATACTGCTGCCATAACACTACCATTCCTAAAGTGCCTTTATTTGATTGACATTCCATTTCCTGCTACACCTAAAATGGAACACCAATTAGAGCGGTGTAGGGAGAACTTCCAGACCATAGTGAGGAGAACCAAAACATGGCTTCACACTATTCCAGTTTCATCATACTGATGGTAATGCTTAATGAATCTGTGTAGGATCAGCTAGACTTAATAATTCACTTATTCTGCCTCACAGTAGCTGGCCATGGAATGATATTTTAGCTTCTAAGGAGAATCTGGAATGTCTAGTTGATAGAGTGAGTACTGTCAGCGTGCAGGGTGAGGAGAATGAAATGGTTACATTGGGTGGTGATGTGAAGGGATAGAAGAAAGAATGGAGGAGTACAGTTTGGATCTTCGTTTCCTTCAGTTACAGTCTCCAAATACTTCGTGCAATTGGAGAAGTGAGAACTCCTTTTACCTTCATCTTTGTTCAGGATTGGTTGGGACAAGAAAAGGTCATGAATAGATGCCTTAAGCCCTTAGCTGAAAAATAGATTTATTTTAAAAAAAAGTCTTGCCATTTAACGAACACCATACTTGTTGATGCATGTCCTCAGGATATGCCAGCATACACAAGCACACACATGCACTAAATCTGTTAATCGGAAAGGATAACAGGTTACAGACATTGGTGCTGCAGTTTGTCGCAGATCCACTGTGGTGAATGTTTACAAGCTGCTGTCTACAGCTTCAGATTCAGTTTATAAAAATAATGTGATATTAGGGTTTTGATTGTTGCTAGGTTTGCTGTAAGCAAACTTTTAATTCTTCGTTTTTTAAATGTGTTTGCTGGCAGTCTATACTTAGATTAAACTGATTCCATTTCTGTGGATTTTTACTTTTAAATGAGAAAGTTGTTTTTAAATGTAATGGAGTTGCCAGTTTGTCTTGCACAGTGTACTGCTTTTTGGAGACCAAATTCACTATGAGCCCCAGTAGTCTACTACATGGTGCTGAGGTAGGATATTTTATTTATAAAACCGTATAATATATGCATATGTATTATATGGTTTTACTGGGATAAGTTTGAAATGGCTAAGACACAAGTGAATTGTGCAGGCCATCACAAATGAGTGCCAATAAACCTTTATATCACATCTTTACCAAATATTCTGTAAATACCACGTATTGTACAAAATAAAAACAGAAGACCAAGCTGTTTTAGAAATATGATGGAGATTTTTTTAAAAAACATCACTTAAAGATATCCTTGTGCTGAGCTGCATTTTTCATTCATATCACCTGTACTCCACCAATAGATTTCCACTGAGCCTTATTTAAACAGTCACTAATTTTGTAATTAACTTTACACAAACACTATTCATTCTTTCCCCAAAATATTGAATTTGCCCTTCTTCAAAAATTAAACTATTTGGAGGCTCAGGAAGAGCATCACTGGAGTTTTCACTAGTTTTAGGGTCTGATATCTTGCAACCCTGTAGAGCCAGAAATTGGGTCTTGACTTCTGTCCAGCATTTATTTGCTCATAATCCTGGAAGTCCTTAGAATATGGGCTCCTGGATCTTATCATTATATTTAGAAGAACTGTATTAGATCATTTTAAAGGTGTTTACATTTGATTTTTTTATTGTAGTTCTCCATTGTCAAATCATAGAATCATAGGATAGGAAGTGACCTCGACAGGTCATCTAGTCCAGTCCCCTGCACTCATGGTAGGACTAAGTATTATCTAGACCATCCCTGACAGGTGTCAGTCTAATCTGAAATGACAGAGATGCCACAGCCTCCCTAGGCAATTTATTCCAGCGGTTAACCATCCTGACAGTTAGGAAGCTTTTCCTAATGTCCAACCTAAACTGCCCTTCCTCCAATTTAAGCCCATTGCTCCTTGTCCTCTCCTCAGAGGTAAAGGAGAACATTTTTTCTCCATCCTCCTTGTAACAATCTTTTATGTACTTGAAAACTGTTATCATGTCCCCTTTCAGTCTTATTCAGACTAAACAAACCCAGTTTTTTCAATTTTCCCTCACAGGTCAGGTTTTCTAGACTTTTCATAATGTTTGTTGCTCTTCTCTGGACTTTCACCAGTTTGTCCACATCTTTCCTGCAATGCAGCGCCCAGAACTGGACACAATGTGTATTTCACATTCCAGTTAGAAAGTTTAAAACCAGAATGCCAATATCAGCTGAAAAAAGACTCCACTTAAAAAAAAAAAAGAAAAATGTGGGTTTTATAAAGTGTGGGCTGTATAATAGGTAAAGTCATCCAACGAATGAAAATATTCTCGTGTATGTTTCCCTCTGTCTTATTTGAAGGCAAAATCAAGCTTCATAATTTATTAGCTGATTGTAGCAAAAGGAAACGTCAGTGCAGTGAAACCTTATGGGGTACAATAATATTTTACCTGGTTAGGCTCTGATCCTGCACCGTTAGAGTCAGTGGGAGTTTTGCAGTTAATTGCAGTGAGCGTGGGATCAAAAGCCGATGACTCTGGTTCAGCAAGGTACTTAAACATATAACTTCAGTGGGACTATTCGTGCTTAAAGTTTGGTTCATGCTTTCTGCATCGAAGCCTGTGTGTTGTCTATTGCATTTTAGATGCAATAAATGCTGCTGAGAGAATCTCCTTCCTCAGTGTGAGTTTTAGGTCTCTTCTGCTCTACAGCTGTAACTGATCCAAGAGACTGGTTACATCATAACTATCCTGATTATAACACTCTGAATAGTTATATTACAGGTGGGCACTTAGTCATCCCATAACTGGATAAAACCTGGGATAATCAATTTTGGAAAAAATGGTATACTAGAGGAAAAAAGGGTCTAGCATTGCTGGACCTCTCTGTGGTATTTGATACTGTTGATTGCTAAATAATTTGTCTCTAAGAGGCTGAAAGGATGATCAAAAATGTCCTTTTAGAACAAATTCAGTTGTGGAACAACTACAAAGATATCCCATAGAATTCTATAGATTAAATTGACAAAGGAAAATAGTAGTTATTACGTTTTGAATTTAGGAATGGAAGATGTTTACAATAAGCATATGCTGTAAGAAAACTTGACATGTCAACTTAACTAGAGTTGCCTATAGATATTAGTGAGGAGGGCCCTGTAACATGTATATGATAGTTTAATGGCAAATATGAACATATCTATTTGATAGATTTTAAGTGATAGCAGATGACACCAAGGTGGGAGGGGTTGCAAGCACTTTTGAGGAAGGATTAGAATTCAAAATAACCTCGACAAATTAGAGAATTGATCTGAATTCAACAAGATGAAATTCAATAAAGTTAAGAACAAAGTACTTCACTTTGGAAGAAAAAAAATCAAATGCACAACTACAAAAGGGGGAATAACTGGCAACTGAAAAGGCTACTGAAAAGTACTTCTGAAAAGGATTTGAGTGTTATAGTGGATCACAAATTGAACGTGAGTCAACAATGTGATTCAATCGTAAAAAGACTAATATTGTGAGGGTGTATTAAAAGGGATATTGTACGTAAGACACAGGAGGTAATTTCTCTCTCTACTAGACACTGCTGAGGTCTCAGCCCGAATACTATTTTTAATTCTAAATGCCATACTTTAGGAAAGATGTGGACAAATTGGAGAAAGTCCAGAGAAGATCCACAAAAATGATAAAAGGTTTAGAAAACCTGACTAATGAGGAAAGTTTAAAAAAAATTTGATCATGTTTAGTCTTGAGAAAATAAGACTGAGAGGGGACCTGATAGCCTTCAGGTATGTTAAGGGCTGTTATAAAGAGGATTGTGATCAATTGTTCTCCATGTCCATTGAAGTTAGGACTAGAAGTCATGGACTTAATCTGCAACCAAAGGGATTTAAGTTAGATATTATGAAACCCTGTCTAACTATAAGGGTAGTTTGGCTGTGGAATAGGTGTCAAAGTGAGGTTGTGGAATCATCATCATTAGAGGTTTTGAAGAACTGGTTGGATAAACACCTGTCACAGATGGTCTAGGTTTACTTGGTCTTTCCTCAGCACGAGACTGGACAGGACTTCTCGAGGTTCCTTCTGGCCGTACATTTCTGTATTTCGATGTATTAGCCAGCTGCCCATCACCAGCACGCTGGAGCACCTTCCACATACATTTAATAGCAAGAGAGAAATCCACACACTTCATAAACATAGATAATATAGAGCATAACAATTAAGATAGATAGCTAATTAACGAAAGAGGACAAATCCATATATTAGTTTTCCGTATGATATATGGCTGCAAGAATAAGCCATGTATGATTTTCATGTCATCATATTGATGTGTTAGTTCTAGGAACTGTAGCGTGAACCCATATAGCTAAAAAGCTAAGCTTTACCATGACATACAAACCAAAATATGGAGATAATTTCTTTCCGAATGAAATGAAAATATGATTGGAAACACCATGCTTTAGTTGTGTGAAGCACTGTTAGAAGCAGGCCAGTGGATTTTGATTCAGTGTGATATGGAAAATTATAAAATCAAGAAGCAAAAAAATCTTAGTTTTCCTTTGTTTCTGAATAGACTTTGCGGTGAATTCTGCTCATAGTTACACTGAATAACCCCATTAGTATCAGTTGGGTTGTATCAGTGCAGCAAAGAACACAATTTGGCCCTTAATGTGAAAAGTGGAGTAAATTGTGTTTATAAACAATATTAATAATCTCTCATCAAAATTCACTGTTTAGTTACTTATATTTAGGAAACCTCTGAAGTTTGGTAAAGATCTCGGAATCATTTAGCTTAATTTTTCATTAATTTGGGATGGTAGATTAATATTTAGATTTTTTTTTTTGTCTTGTGAAGTGCCTGAATATGTCCTTAAACACTCCAATAAAGCAGTTTGTACAGCTGCTAGTGACTCCCATATCACTAAAACCAGAGGAGATGTACAACTTGCATGCCCACCATGAATCTCTGAAGGTGTGTAGATAGAAAGATAGATCACATTTCCTAGATGCCAGCTGGTTGAGTGGTTAAACAAATTTGGATGGGCAGATATATGAATATTCAGTCCTCATTTCATGAACTACTTCAGTGAAGATCTCTGGACCACTGATGATCTGAGAGTTGGCTAATCACATAATACTGACTCCTCCTTGTTTCCAGCTGCACTAATAGACAGCAAAAATACAATAAATACTTTTCCTTGTAAGTAATTGTTGTGGTTGCTATATGGATATTATATTCTTGTGAACGGGAGAAATGGTGGCTTCTTATTATTCAGTGGTATTATTGTAGCACCTAAGGTTATGAGCCAATTTTGATTAAGCTGTGGCCCAGCCTATGAAAAGTTTGAGAAACCTGCTCTTTATCATTTGAAATAAATGAATTTTTGAGGTCATGAACTCTTATATTTCAGATACATGCACAAACACTGATCTTTCATATACATACGCTTATATTTCTTATACACAAGATCCTTGGCTTGTGTAAATCAGTGTAGCTTCATTGGCTTGGTTCTGGCCTATAAAATGAATGGTGGCTAGACTGCAAAACTTGCTCAAAACTTTTTGAAGATCTAGCCCAAATCTTATCTTCTTTCTCTCCAGCCAAGGAGGTTAGGAATTTCTGGAAGCTAGAAACAACAGCACAGATGTTAAATAAAAAGCTATAACTTTGTCAGATAGAAGATAAGTATTTTGGGTGTTTTTAAACATTTAAATTATTCTTTCAAATAGCGCTCTTGCTGCTGCTTTTCTTCTTAGCATGTGTGCAACCTGCCTCAAGTGGCTCATGACCAGGATTCATCACTGAATTTGGTCTGCTGGTTGGATCATTAGCTTCCCCAGCTTGGGCTGGGTACTGATGGGGAGTGCGACATGAACACTGACCCATGCCCCCCAAGGGTGCTGGAAAAATTTTTATAGTGGGGGTGCCGAGAGCTGTTGAACCAAACTGTAAATCCTGTATATAATAGAAACCACTTCAAGCCAGGGGATGCAGCAACACCTCAGTTCCAGCAGCTATGTGCCCCCCAGAGATCTTGCTGAATGGTGCTGTTTTACTTTGGCATGTATGAGTAGCTTTCCTAACCCACTTCTGTTCTTGCAAAAGAAGAGGTTTAATGGTATGTAATTTGCTTTTGGCTTAACAATGCAAGCCTTTAACAGTTTATATGGAAAAGGTATAAAACAAAACATTTGAGTTTTGGATAGAAGAACTCTGTCTGACTTGATAAAAATTGAGATAAGTTGAACAGTTTTGTAGACTGCTTTGAACTAATATTGACCCAATATATCAAGCTAGTGAGAATCAGAGAATCAAATGTACACTCTTATAGAGTGAACACTGGTATTAAATATTGCTTTTGGATCAGAGTTATTTTGCTATATGGTTTGATAAAGGGTGTGGGAATAGACTAATATGAGATTTATTTTTCTGTCATAGGAAAGAGGAAGATTTATCATTCCATGGATGCTACCGTCATTGAAGGGAGCATCTAGTGGTTTGAGCAAAGTTCTGGCAGACAGGAATGCCTGAGTTCTAATTCTGGTTCTGCCAATGATAACTTAACCTCTGTGTCTGTTTCCACAACTGTGAAATGTGGAGCTGTGAAGACTGGTTAATATTGGCACAGCCCTGTAAAGCTATGAAATGTTCCTCTCTCCATGTGAGATCGTAGCAGTTGCAGTTGCCTAAATTGCTTGACCTGATTCAAACTGAAAGATGATTGGAGCATGGTGTTCCTGATGAGAGGTCTTCAGCTTTGTGATTTTGCTGTGATTGATGAACGAGCGACAGCTTTAAGGTATAATATCACAAGAACTGTCAAAGTTAGAAACAAATGCTTCTTTCCACTGGAAAGTTAGCTGTGGAAGCATGCAAGATAGCTACATTTAAGTCACATCACCCTCTTGCTTCCCCCCCATGTGTAATCCTAGTGTGTGTGTTTTTTTTTGTAGGGGGAGGGAAGTAGGGTGATGATCAGAAAGATAGCATTGAAGAGGCCAGTATCTTGCAAACTGCCAGGGCTGGAAATGCTTTGGGTTCGTAGAAATATGTTCTGTGTCAGTAAACTTTTCCAGATCCTTGCCTTTGGTGCAGTGATCAGGAGGAAGAAATTTTGATTTCCGATGGAAACTCCCAAACCATTTCTCTCCTTTGGCCTGGGTGACAGAATTGGTGATGAAGGTACACCAGTTTTGGTTGCTGTTTCTTGCTTGTTGGCACCTTTGTGAATGATAAGAGAGCTTTTTTTCCTTGCTGCCAGCTCTGATCCACAAGAATTTCAAATTTTTCCAGTTACCAGTAAGACTTCAAAGAAGCAGCACCTCAAAGTGATAGCCGCATGGATATTATGACACCAAATGTGCTCTTCTTTACTCTTGAATTGTGTTTTTAGATTTTGAGAAACGTTCATCTCTACTAATGAGGGATAGCTGTTATGGACTTTAAAGGAGTCCTCTTTCAATCTCTCTCCCCTTCTCCTCCCTCCAGATAAGTTTTATAACTTTCAACGAGTTTATAGCCAGTTAGTGATGTATGTGGTTTGTATCATGGGAACCAACCAAGTATTTTTTGTGCCAGCAGCTTAGGCAGGCACAGTTATCTTCCTGTAACTGAATGGTAACTCATTGTGTAGATGGGATCATGTAACCATCTCTGTGTGATAGGTTTGGCTGGTCCTCCTTCCACCCAGCTCTGTGTGTAGTAAGACATTCCAGAGATCATTGCCCCATGTCTTCCTGGCATGCTATCCTCTGCCAAAACACTGTGGGATAGCTATCCAGATTTTTGCAGAATGAACTTATACAAACACAAACAGCTTGCATACAAAGAGTTTACACATGATTGTGTTGGGAGGACACAGCTCAACCGTTTCTGGTGTTACCGGATCAGATAAGCATATCTAGATCTAATTTTAAATAAATATACTTATTTTAAATAAATGTACCAAATGAAATTAATAGGCAGCAGGTTTAAAACAAATTAAAGGAAGTATTTATTCACACAATGCACAGTCCACCTGTGGAATTCCTTACCAGAGGATGTTGTGAAGGCCAAGACCATAGCAGGGTTCAAAAAAGAACTAATTGAGTTCATGGAGGATAGGTCCATCAGTGGGTATTAGCCAGGATGGACAGAGACAGTGTCCCTAGCCTCTGTTTGCCAGTAGCTGGATGTGGGCGACAGGGGGTGGATCACTTGATGATTACCTGTTCTGTTCATTCCCTTTGGGGCACTTGGCAGTGGCCACTGTCAGAAGACAGGACACTGGGGTAGATGCACCTTTGGTCTGATCTAGCAGGGACATTCTTATGTTCTTATCATATGGATTTTAAAAGTAAGGTCTCTGAATTTTAAGAAGGATAAAAAATGTCTTTGATGATAATTCTTGTGGCACATAGTTACATGCAAGATTGGTGAGTCAGTGGCCTAGATTCAGTGGCTCTCATGGGAGGGATATAGCACAATTTGATGCATACAATATCAAAAAGATGTGCTCTGTATATGAAAACAAGGGCACTATTGTGTTGCCTCTGTGTGCAGTGGTATTTGGGTAGCGTGTCTGTGGAGGAAGGAGATGTGGCCAGAAGATGGAAGAGTATGCTTCATGCTCCTACGACCAGTACATGGACAGATAACGGGCAAGGGAACGCTAATGAGACAACTTAAAGTCTGCCATTATTTATGTGCACCACTTTTACTGGGGGAATTGGAGGCTGAAGAGAGGACTGTTGTTACTGGTGTACTAACTGTGACAGATGCCAGAATGGGAGGCTCTCATGGGGTGGTGCAGTGTTGGTACCAAGCTGTGATAACAAAGATCTATGCTGAAAGTAGATAAATCACAACTACCCAAAAGCACATATACCCTCTTCTTGCCACACTGTAGGCGGTCTCTTGTATCAAACTATATGTCAGTGCCATTTGGGATATGTGAGACCTCTGTGTTCTAAACTTATTAGCATACTAGTTGTTGTGTTTATGCATCACTAAGTGGCTGTCTTCCTACTTATTTGTCATCACCTCCCCAGTGACATTGCTGTGGTTTAAACCCTGTTGCACATTTAACTCTTGTGTGCATGATTTTGGAGCTTGTTCCTAAAACACTTCAATATTAATTCCTTCATGGATTGTCTCTTCCATCACCATGGCATCTTTTTCTGTTCTTCATTTTTGGCTTCCAACTTTGATAATGTCTGTAACTTGGCACCCATGTGATAAACTGAGTTTTCCTTTCCACTTTTTTGTGCTTGGCGTCATGTTAGTTCCTGCTCTGGATACCCAGCAATCATTTTTTTCTACTCAAAGGGGTTATTGTCTTGATACATGAGTGATGCTGCTTTTCCGTACTTGCATAAACTGTCCTCTGAGCCTATATATCCATGGCATGCTCAGCAAGTCATATTATCACTCATTTGGGGTTGGGGGGGAGGCACCATATGAATTTCATATGTCAGTTTCTATACATTTTTCAGTGCAAATTTTTCATTTATTTTAGCATTTTTCTGTGATCAAAGAGATATTTGAGGCTTGTGATGTTAATATTCTTATTTAATTTTTCAAAGCAGTTTCAAGACCTTTGTAATCAAATCTGCTATTGTATATGAAGCCAGGTTGGGGAAATTTGAGACCAATAAAATTGTTCAGAGCCATTTGTGTAAGGGAGAGGTTGTGGGAGGGAGAGGTTATGTTCATTCTGGAAGTAAAAAGTATGAAGACTCATGAAATTTCATTTATTATTTCCCAAAGTTGCAACTAATTTTTCTTTCACAAGTGCTGTCCTGGGGTGTGGAGTAGAGCAATTTTGCTATAAATATAGTATGTTATTTTAAACCTGGCCCCGTATTTTATGTCCTGAATATTGATAGGGACAGGGAGGCAAGTAAGAACAATGGAGAGAGAAAAAAGGAAAGAGGAAGGAAAGTGAGGAGGAAAGGGAAAGCAGATGCTCTGCTGGCATTAACTGGATATTTTAAAAGCACCCACACATGCAAGGTACTGAACCCTTCAAATGTTGGTTGTAAATAAATGTGAAAATTGGGTCCACTCAGGTCAGACTGTAGAGCAAATCATCACAGGTGCATGTAAAGTTATTTTACCTTTTGACAGCTTTTAAAAACCACTTGATTCATTAAAGTGCTTGGAGAAATAACTCCTCATTTAAACTATGTAAGCTCAAGCCCTGATAAAGAATGTGGAAGTTTTGTAGCTGGTGGGTCCTAAGTGCATCCTGGCTGTGTTTACTAATATAAAGAAAGCTAACTCTGTTTTAAAGAAAAAAATAGAGGGAGCGTCTAAAATCTGGTTTAAGTAAAGAGCGGCTCTGTCATTTGTGTAGAACTGAAGGGAGAAGTCATTTTGTTAACATCTCCTTGTCTCCAGCTTTGATTTATGTTTGATTTGCCTCTCCAGATTCCTTGCCCGACCTGAGTTTTGAAGATCTGCTATAAACACTTACCAGACATAGTAAATAACAGTCTTCACCAAGTTTAAGATGAAAGATATTGATAACACAAATTAAAAAACCAAACCAAACATTTGAGAACAAATGTCTGAGCCTGTTCAGTGAATTACCAGAGTAACCCTAATCCTTATTTACACACACACACACACACACACACACACACACACACACACACACACACACACACACACACACACACACACCCACACACACTACCACAGTTGCTGCTCCCAACAGTGTGCAGTTGTGAAGCTGTCTTGAAGTCAAATGGCACAGGTGAAGGAATCTAGAGGTTTTTCACCTGCTCACTATTTCTCTCTACATTTCTGTGACATACATAAGAATGGCCATACTGAGTCAGACCAAAGGTCCATCCAGCCCGAAGTGATCCCTCTCCTGCCATCCATCTCCACCCTCTGACAAACAGAGGATAGGGACACCATTCCTTACCCATGCTGGCTAATAGCCATTAATGGACTTAACCTCTATGAATTTATCTAGTTCTCTTTTAAACTCTGTTATAGTCCTAGCCTTTACAATCTCCTCACGTAAGGAGTTCCACAGGTTGACTGTGCGCTGTGTAAAGAACTTCCTTTTATTTGTTTTAAGCCTGCTGCCCATTAATTTCATTTGGTGGCCCCCAAGTTCTTATATTATGGGAACAAGTAAATAACTTTTCCTTATTCATTTTCTCCACATCACTCATGATTTTATAAACCTCTGTCATATTCATATCCCCCCTTAGTCTCCTCTTTTCCAAGCTGAAAAGTCCTACTCTCTTTACTCTCCTCATATGGGACCCATTCCAAACCCCTAATCATTTTAGTTGCCCTTCTCTGAACCTTTTCTAATGCCAGTATATCTTTTTTGAGACAAGGAGACCACATCTATACGCAGTATTCAAGATGTGGGTGTACCATGGATTTATATAAGGGCAATAAGATATTCTCCGTCTTATTCTCTATCCTGTTTGCTTTTTTGACTGCTGCTGCACACTGCGTGGATGTCTTCAGAGAACTATCCATGATGACTCCAAGATCTGTTTCCTGATTAGCTGTAGCTAAATTAGCCCCCATCTTATTGTATGTATAGTTGGGGTTATTTTTTCCGGTATGCATTACTTTACATTTATCCACATTAAATTTCATTTGCCATTTTGTTGCCCAGTCACTTAGTTTTGTGAGATCTTTTGGAAGTTCTTCACAGTCTGCTTTGGGCTTAACTATCTTGAGCAGTTTAGTATCTAAACTAGTGGTGTTCCCCAAGGATCAGTCAGTCCTAGGACCAGTCCTATGCAACTTATTCATAAATGATCTGGAGAAAGGGGTAAACAGTGAGGTGGCAAAGCACCTTCACAGTCTGCTTTGGGCTTAACTATCTTGAGCAGTAAACTGCCACCTCACTGTTTACCCCTTTCTCCAGATCATTTATGAATAAGTTGCATAGGACTGGTCCTAGGACTGACTGATCCTTGGGGAACACCACTAGTTACCCCTCTCCATTCTGGAAATTTACCATTTATTCCTAACCTTTGTTCCCTGTCTTTTAACCAGTTCTCAATCCATGAAAGCATCTTCCCTCTTATCCCATGACAACTTAATTTACGTAAGAGCATTTGTTGAGGGACCTTGTCATAGCTTTCTGGAAATCTAAGTACACTATGTCCCCTGCATCCCCCTTGTCCACATGTTTGTTGACTCCTTTGAACAACTCTAAAAGATTAGTAAGACGTGATTTCCCTTTACAGAAACCATGTTGACTTTTGCCCAACAATTTATGTTCTTCTATGTGTCTGACAATTTTATTCTTTTACTATTGTTTCAACTAATTTGCCCGGTACTGGCGTTAGACTTCAGACTGCAGAATCTCAAGAAATATTAAACGCAGGAGGGAAGGGTGGGTATTTTGTATATCAATTTAAAGTGTTACGTATTAAAATCTTATTATCATTAAACCTAAACATCATAACAAATGATGCTAAGAGTCAGCATGGTGCAAGGAGTAGGATGCTGGATTGGGACTCAAAAGGACTGGTTTCTGTTTCTGGCTCTGCTACTTTCCTGCTTTGTGAATCTGGGTGTCACATCACTTCTCTCTGCTTCTTGTTTCCACTCTCACCCTTCGTCTGTCTTGTCTATTTAGATTGTAAGCTCTTTGAGGCAGGAGCTATCTCTTACCATGCCTGTATATAACATTTGGCACAGTGAGCCCCCAATCTCAGTTAGGCATCACAGGACAACAGCAGTGCAGATGTCTCTCAGATGTACTCCACAGTTTTATTTCAGGCTCGCAACAAGACAGTTTTGAGGTGTGAGATTCTGTCCTCAAAAATAATGCAGCCACTTGGGTTCACTTACAGATGCTACAGCCCAAATTTTTAAAATGCCTTGGCTTTCAGGTGCTTATTTTAAGGAGACACCTTGCCTAGTTTTCAGAGGTTCTGAACACCTCAGTGCCCATAAACTTAAACTGGAATTGAGAGTGTTTAATACCTCTGTGTATCAGGCACTTAGATGTCTAAGTTGGCCATCCAAATCAGAGGAGACTTTTGAAGATGGGTCTATACAGATATTATATAACACATATCATAGTCTTATAGGTCACAGCATTGTAAATGTTGTCACGAGATTTACAAAAATGTCATTGCTATATTGACTTAGCCTTGGTATCTAGACCTTTGACATCATATTTACTATGAGATATAGTGTCCTTTCTTTCATTACAGTCAAGCTGATTCTTATAGTTTTGAATGAAATAAGCAGTCAATATCATAGCACTCCCTCATGGGGTCTGTACTGCAGTTTGTATACAGTACCATGTGAGAGAGTACTTTTAATGTCTGAAATAATTTCCTTTGGCTCCTTCTTAATTATCATGGATTTTGCTTGAACTGCCTTTCCTCACAGTTCCTTTCACAACTTTGGCCTTTAATAATAGTTATATGGAGTCCTTTTATAGCTAGTGGTCAAATTATCCAATGATATCTGCTTAATAGAGTAAAAACTGATAAAAATAAATGGTGCAAGGTTTTATTTTAGTTCCTGAGGATCAGGTTAAAATAACCAGTGATAGAAGTAACTGAAAGGCCCTGTCTGGTTACTTTCCCCCCACTTAGATGGCAAAGCATATTTTCTGGAGATAACTTTTAGAAAACACCTTTTATCCCAAAATTTCCTAAAAATCTTTACAAATTACAGCTCTAATCCTGTGAGCTGCAGAGCACCCGTCAGTTCCTGCTGACTTTACTTACTGTATCTAATTAAACTGGAGGGGAAGTTTAGAAAGAAAGTAATTACCTATGTTCAGGGCCGGCGCTTCCATTGAGGGGAACTAGACAATCACCTAGGGCGCCAGGATTTTCGGGGGGCGGCATTTTGCCGGGGGGGGGCGACAGGGGGCTCCGGTGGACCTGCCGCAGTCGTGTCTGTGGAGGGTCCATTGGTCTGCGGGTTTGGTGGAGCTGCTGCAGGCATGCCTGCAGATGGTCCGTTGGTCCCGTGCGGCTCCGGTGGACCTCCCGCAGGCACGGCTGTGGCAGCTTCACCAGAGCCGCGGACCAACGGACCCTCTGCAGAAATGGCTGCGGCAGCTCCACCAGAGCCGCGGGAGTGGTGCCGGGGCGGCGAAATGGCCGTGCGCCTAGGGCGTGAAAAACTCTAGCACCGGTCCTGCCTATGTTGGTGTTTTGCCAGGACACTGTGATTACCACCTGTACACTTGCAAAAATGCCAGAGGATCTCATGTCTGATTCTGATCTTATTTGTATATGAACATGATCTCTCTATCTCTGTCTCTTGCTGTCTGTGTACTGTTGTGCATGGGAGTGATAGTGCTGCCTCTTTTTAAGGTTGCCCAGCACTTCCCATTGTAAGGCACTGTGTTTGATTGCTTATTCCTTTGCCAAACTTATCTGTCTGGGCTGACATTTTCCATGTCTGGTGTCTGTCTGAGTCTGAATTTATGTGGAAAATTTAAGTCAAAATGGTTCAGCTATTTCCAAGAACTGGGCTAGGGAAAATAGGTTGCTGAAAATTCTAATGACCTTTTATTTTAAAAGGTGTAGTTACCCCTATTTGGAGCAGGGACTTGAAATTTGCCATCCCTGTGAAAATCTGCCCAAATTTGGTGTAGTTATAAGCCTCTGAAAAATTACAGTTTGCTTGCGCACGGTAGACTTCCTGAATTGAGAGCAGGGAACCTGTTTCTCCTGTGGTCTCAGTGACCCCCATGCTGAGCCCAGGCAGCTTGGAGGAGGAAGCTGCCTAATTCGAATACAGAGGGGAGAAAAGCTGGATGTGTGAGGGGAATTAAATTGGGACAAGGAGCTGGGGGGAAGGGAAACAGGGAGTGGGTGCTGGGGTGGGGGAAGACTAGAACTGGCTGGGCAAAGAGACTGGGAGCTGAGGATGGTGAGCAGGGGCTGTGGGGGAAGCTAGGAATGGCTGGACAAGGAGGCTAGAACTGAACCAGCAGAGTGTGGGGAAGAGAGACCGATGTGATGAGGTGCAGGAGTGTGGGGAGAGAATTGGGACTGTTGGTAAAGGGACTGGGACAAGGATTGGGGGATACACGCTGAGGTGGAAGAGGAGGGAGCCAGTGGGGAAGGGAAACGTGGATGGGGTAGAGGGTGTGACTGGAGACTAGGGTGGAGAAGAGAGGCAGATTGGATGAGGAATCGAGGGTGGGAACTGGGAATGGCTGAACAGGGAGACTAGGACTGGTAGTGGGAAGGAGACTTGGTAGGGTGGGGAGTCTAGAGTATGAGACTAAGACTTGGTGGGCAAGGAGACTGGGGTTGGTATGAGAAGCCTGAGAAGTGGAAACTGGGGACTAGCTAGGTGAGAAGAGAACTGGAACAAGGAGTGGCAGTGAGGAAGATGCAGGACTATAACAGGGACAGATTGGAGAGGATGGGCCAGAAAGTTGGGGGAGGGGTCACACTTGAGGGGAACAGGTAGAATAATATGTGTCCACTAGAGCATATTCCCCTCTTGGAATGGAACACAAGATTCCTGAGTCTCATCATCCCTCTGCTGTTACCAAACAGCTCCAAAACCCACTGGAAAAGTGTCTGATCCCCCTCTACTGCTGGTCCACACACAGAATGCCAGCCTGCTACAGCTATCCATTATTCTATTAGCTCAAGTGACAGAGAACTGTGAAGTGGGTCTAATTAAGAATTAAGGCTGCCTGTGTAATTCGACCCCTTTGTGGATGTGCATTATGATACAGTCTTCAGTTACATGATCATATACTAGTTTTTCTACAGGACCCCTGTCTCAATCAAAGGACCTGCTCTGGGGATGCATCAGGATTGTGAAGTGAAAGGAGATATGTCTGCAGGATCCCTGCTTCATTTGTTGCAGAAGTTAACAGGTGTGCAGTGAATGAGGCCAGGGATTGCAGAAAGAGAAAGAAGGGTCTCATGGTTTAGGCAGTTGAATTCTGACCAAGAGAAGTGGATTCTGTCTCTGCCTTTGCCACAGTGCTCCTATGTGACTCTGGGTAAGTCACTTAAACCAAACTTTTCAAAGATGGTCACCAGTTGCATGTTCCTCATTTTCTGGATGTCATACTTGAGACCATGGGGTCTGACTTGCAGAAGTGCTGAGCACTCGCATCTGAAGTGCATAGGAGCTGTGTTTTGATTAAAAAGTACTATATAATGCTAAATATAGGTCCTAGACATCTCAAATTGGACATCCAAAATGAGTGGATACTTTTGACCTTAATCTCTGTGTTTCAGATCCCGATCTGCACAATGGAGATACTACCTTCTTTTCATGTCACTCTCATTTCCTGAATATAATAAATGTTTGTGAAGCAATCAGATGCTATAGTGTTGAGAACCACAGAAAAGCCCATGAGGAAATTAATAATTCTGTCTTTATAGCAGTGTTTGAATAGTGTGCATTAAATAACGCCTCAGGCCATATATTGAATAATGAGAAAAAAATATTGAATAGCTGTTTATTAATTGAACACCATCCATCCTGTACCTTGAATGAGACAGGACTGCTGTGTCCAATATCATATGTGATCATGTGGTTAAAGAGTATATCATAAAGCATATGCGGAAAGGGTCTGAATTAAGGTTGTACAGGCAACCTTAACTCTGGCATTTCCTAACTTTTGTGTACTTGACTTTTGTAACCTTAATGATGTTCTTTTAACATAATTTGTGTGTGTGTAATATATATAAGCTACACTCACATCTATATCATGTTCGTATATATACAAACACAAACTATATATACACTCAAGTAATTTTCAGGAAAAAAAAATTACAAAAAATATTTGAATAAATTAAGGATCCAGTCCTGCAAATACTTAAACCCATGGGCAACTGTACACATTCAAGAAGTCTCATTTACTTTCATGAATAAAGTTTCTTATGTATATGTGTTTGCAGGATTGAGCCGCAAGTAACTAGGTAGCAGTGCATGTTGTTTTTCTCCCAGTCCAAAATAAGTAATATACTCCCATTTAGTCCTTCCTGCTGACAATTGATCTACATATCTGTTGTCTAATCATTTAAAATCTAGTTCCCATTCCTTTAAAAAGTTCGACTCCCTCTCAATAATGAGATAACTGCTTGACATAGAAATTTCATTGGTAAAAAGTGTGATTTGTTCCCAACTTCCTGTGAGCCCACTCTTGCAGTTGTTACTTGTCGGTAACTTTAAGTTAATGGTGATTTCATCTTAAGGACTGTATGATGAGGCCCTTTGCCATTAAAGTGAGCTAAGTGGTGTAACAAAGGTCTGATAATTAATTGATAACTACCCACCCTGTTCAAAAATTCTGTGGATTTTTTTTATATTTCTTTTTCCTAGAGGAAAATTGTATTTTTTTTTAATTGGAGCCATATTTACCTTGTTTTCAATTTGTGACTGACTGTATGTCCATCCTTGTAAAACACCTGACCAAGTAAAACCTATGACATCTTTAAAAATTTTCCAAGTCCTTCATTCTGTAAATTCAATGATATCTGGCAGCTCACATTTTAGTTCAGGTATATAATGGTGGTGTTATTTAATCAATTTATTATTCAGCCTTTAGACACTATGGTGAGAGATGCTACAGAAAAACATCAGCTGGACCTGTTAGCTATCATTTGGTATACTTCTGTACTTCCAACCAATAAGGCCTTTTATCGTTCAAGCATCGGTATGGTATGCAGCAGAGTTCTGTTGCACTCCCGTGCATGTGGGTGCAAGTCTGCACTAGAGATTTGACCCAGTTCTAGCCAGCTACCTGTGTAACCACCTGTCACGGAGTCCCCGGGCGATGCTCTGGAACTGCTCCCCACTAAGCCAGGCAGGACTTTGGGGAGCCTCCTCTCCCTTGGAGCAGACTTGTTCAGGGCAAGAAGCTCACACGTCTTCACCTCCTGGGTCTCTCCTTGGAGCAATCCTCTGCCTCCGTGTGCTTCCACACGCGAGCCCACCCAGGCGGGGTCCCCCTGGGGGGAAGCCACAAGGTCTGCACCCCCACTTTGCAGTCAGACGTGACTCTCAGCCAGCAAACAGAGTTATTCGATGACAGGAAACAGGGTCTAAACAGAGCTTGTAGTACAGCGAACCAGACCCTCGCCGGGTCATTCTGGGGGGCATGGAGCCAGACCCTAGGTCTGCATCTTCACCTCCTTATCCCCAGGTAGCTCCAGACTAACCAACCTCCAGCCTCTCTCTGCTCGCTCCTTTCCCGGCCAGGAGTCCTGATCCCTTTGTCTCCACACCTGCAGTTGGCACCTTTGCAGAGGAGGGGCTCAGGCAATTCAGTTGCTAGGAGACAGAGTGCAGGCATTAGGTGCACTGGCCTTTGCTCTGCCAGATACTTAAGAACTGCCTAGGGGACATGAGACAAACACAGTATTCAGAGCAAACTTAGGAACAGTCCAGTTTGTCACATCTCATCCCCCCTTCGAGACCGAACTGAGCCAGGTACTCCAGCCAGTTGACCTGGGAAGTTCGAACCCACCAACGTTCCCATGGATGCCCAGCATCTCTCCAATCCTTGGTGTGAGTTACACCAGCCCTCCCAGTTTCTGTGCCTCTCTTTGCTTGATGTGCTGAATGGCACTCGCAGGCCGCATGTGAAGGTTATGCGGCTGTGCCTTTGCCACCCAATATCCTGGGGTTTTGGAAACGAGGGGTCTTTCCAGCGCTTTGGCTGCGATCGGCGGCTCTGCTTGGTTAAGAGCCCCCATCTTGCCTTGACCAGCTCTGGGCTTGGGCAGCCATCCCACCTTGTGGCCCCAGACACAACACTCTGCATCCCATTATACTTTCCAGCTTTTACATCAGCCACTTCTTAAGGCAGCCCAGCCCCTCTCTCACTGGACACCTGTTCCTCCCAGGTCTGGCCTAAAGATGCACATGTTATCAGTGTCTGCCAGGCAAGGTCTCCATCCCCTCTGTTTGTCTAGAATCTCCCAGGCTAGGCAATGGGGTTGGCATCGGACTGTGATGGCTTTAAGCTTCTGATAGCCCATAAAACAGACATCCTGTCTCCCCCTTGGGGATCAGCCCAACGATGAGGCCCATGGGCTGTAAAACAGCTGGATCCCATCTAAAGCAGCTGTCCTTGACTCTCTCTCCAGATCTGGTTGTTCCAGTGACTCGAATGGGGAAACCCTGATGGGAGATTGGCTCCACCTCAGGGAAGAGATCCACCAGGGGGTCTTTCCCTTTCTCTCCCAATCCTCCTTTGCGGTTCCAGGGGTCCCCTCACTTCCTCCCATCCAGCAGCTTGAGAGGGAAGAACCCCTGTGGATTCCTGGGGCACCACCAGCTGCCTCCCTGATTCCCTCAGTTCTACTTCCCTTGGGAGTCCCATTCCTGGACAGAATCCTTCCCCCACCAGGACTCTGTTCCCTGCAGCTCCCAAGGGGTTTTGCAGCGCTGTGACCAGCAAGTTCCTTAGCTTCTCCAAGGAGGGATCTCTGCAGCTCGGTCTGGGATTCAGCTGCTGGGGCAGGGAGTGGACTGCTCCCTCTCATGGCTTGGGTCTGGGTCACAGCCTCTGAGCCTTGTCCTTGGTAGCTCCTCCTCTGGTAATCATTTCCCAGCAGCACGTCTGGACCAGGAAACCTGGGTTGGCAGCTGACCTGCCTTGCCTGGGTTGTCCTCCCACTCAGCTGGGTCTCAGCTCCCCCCGTGCTCAGCTGCCCTGGCTGCCCAGTGGGGGCAGGCAGCGAGCTCTCTGCTCTGGTCTCAGCATCAGAGCAGCAGTGAGCCCCTCTCGGTGTGCAGGGGGGCGGGGAGCATCTCTCCCTCCCCGTCAGTCCAGGGGCTGGTTACAGTAGGCAGGTATCCCTGAGTCAGCAGCCCCTCCCCACTGCCAGCAGGTCATTTGCATTTTCACTGACCATTTCCATCCAGCCAATTGTTCTGGATTTAAATTCAAAACCTCGGATTACGAGCAGGGCTGATCCGTGTCCAAGGGGAGACAGTCACCCCCAACAGGCTCCACCGACATCCTGGGGAGAAGCCCAATGACCAGCCAGTCCGACCCCTCTGCGTCGCGCAGGGATCGGCCATAGGCAGGGGCGGGGGCTTCACCACGGACCTCACCAGGTCCATCCCTCAGCATCTGCGGCTGCCCACCACAGTTCCCTCTGTCCCAGGGCCTCGCCCCTGCAGCGTGTTTCCACTGCCCTGGGCAGCCCTATGTCTCTCCATCCCATCACCAGTCGTGCTGCTGCTGCTCTCTGCAGCTTTTCACAGCCTTTGCTTCTCGCACGGTCCTCGCTCTCTCAGGTCTGCTCAATCTCATCACATTCCGATCCCCTGATGGGGAACCAATCTGAAGATCTTGTCTGGGGGACAGATTCAGGAGTGCTGCTGCTGTCCAGCTGCTCCCAGATCTCTTGGGAGCCCATCTGGTCAGGAATCTGTCCTCAGAGCGTCCTCTCCTCTCAACTGCACGATTAAACTGTGCTTGATGAACTTCCCCGCGTAATCTCTCTTTGTGCACAGGATCACAATGTCTCTTAGGAGGATATGGATAGGCATCCTTCACGTTCCAAGTGTCTGGACTCACAGCCTGTGGTGCTCTTGCTCCCATGTTTCCAGGAAGAACCCTGGTGCCAGCCTTGACTCTGATCACACCACTTTTGCAGGGTCGAGCTGCAGACTCCTCTGCCTGGGGACTGCTCTGCATCCCCAGGGAACTGCTACTGCAAAATCCTTCTCTCTCCAGGGTCGAGCGCAGCTCCTCCGCTGGACTGCTCACTGCAGTCCTCAGGGGGACCCGTTACTCAACAGTCTTCTCGCTGTACACATCCAGAGGTTAACCCGCCCCCTGACCGTTCCTCTCTCAGCCTTCAGCAGACGCCTGGTCCTCATTATCCCTCCTCTGTTTTACTGCTCCCCAGTCACTTACTGCAGGAAGCGCATCCCCGGGGTGCAGTATCTCCCTCCGCTGCACAGTTGTCAGGAGTCCCGGGATGCTCTGGAACTGCTCCACAAAGCAGGCAGACTTGGGGAGCTCCTCTCCTTGGAGCAGACTGTTCAGGCAAGAAGCTCACACTCTCCACTCCTGGGTCCTCCTTGGACATTCAGCACCTCTGCCCTCCGTGTGCTTTCACAGCGAGCCACACGGCGGGTCCGGGGAGCCACAGGGGTTCTGCACCCCACTTTGCAGTCAGACGTGACTCTCAGCAGGCAAACAGAGGTTTATATCGATGACAGGAACAGGTCTAAAACAGAGCTTGTAGAGTACAGCACCGACCCCTCGGCGGTCCATTTCTGGGGGCAGTGAGCAAGACCCTAGGTCTGCACTTCTCACTCTTATCCCAGGTACTCCAGACTAACAACCTCCACCTCCTCTCTGCTCAGCTCCTTCCCGGCCAGGAGGCACCTGATCCCTTGTCTCCAACACTGCAGTTGGGCACCGTTGCAGAGGAGGGCTCAGCCATCAGTTGCTAGGATACAGAGTGCCAGGCATTAGGTGCACTGGCCTTTGCTCGGCCAGATATAATGAACTGCCTAGGGGCACTGAGGCACCAAACAAGAATTCAGAGCAACATTAGGAAAACAGTCCCAGTTCGTCACACCACCCCCTCCCAACTGAAACAAACAAAGAGCCTAGAACAAGAATAGCTCTCAGTGCAATTGCAGCTTGGCTCTTTACACTAGGGATTGTAATGGTGGCTGGATTGGAGGCATTTCCACAATGTGACAAGGTCTAGTCTTCTGTACTGATGAAAGTATGATACCTGTCAGCCTCAGTCTCTTATTGTCAAGGACACTGAGTGAAAAGGTGGGATGTGAGTGGAAATGGGTATCTTTGGAGATATTGTCTGAGTGTGATCTTGATTTGATAAGGCCCAGTTGTTGCTCTAGTTACTTCTACTAACAGCAGGCCAAGTGTTTACTTATTATACGCATCAGGTCCTTTGCATCCCTCTATCTGGTACACTTTTAACTGCTTTTTGTACGCACACAACTCTGTGCCTAAATGTGCAGGATTGAAGCCCTAACTGATTCTAAACTATGGTCATGGTACAATCCCCACTCTGAACTTAGCCATTCAAAGATGCGGTTACCACATGATTTCCTCTACTAGCATTACTCAGCTAGAACCTGTACGCTGCGGGGACGCAAACAGGAATTCCAGTGCCTGTGCTCTGGTCCCCCAAACCTTGCTGGGGACCCCAGACCCAGACCTTGGATCTTAACCAAGGAATAACTTTCCCCCACGTTGCCTCTCCAGGCTGTCCCTCCTGGTTGACCTGAAAGATCACTGTGATTCAACCTTGTCACAAACAGAGAGGACAATTCACCTTCCTCCTCTTCTCTTTCCCCTTCCCAGATCTCTTGAGAGAGGAAGTAATCCTGACCATGAGAGAAATAGCCTCTCTCCCCTCCCCTCTTTCTCCCACAATTCCGTGTGAATCCAGAGCATTCCTTGGGGTCTCACCAGAAAAAAAAACAATTAGGTTCTAACAAGAAACTTTAATAACACGAGAAAAAAAGTTACTCTTGGTAATTTACATGAATAGGTACAGAGTCTTTCAGCTATCAGCACTTGGGAATGACTCCAGCCTAATATTCAAGTACAAATTAAATCCTTTCAGCAAATACAAAATTTGAACTCCTTCCCCGCAATGCACAATTAAAACTCCTTCAGCCAAATGCACAGTTTGCAAATAAAGAAAAAAACATAAGTCTATTTCGCTTTATCTATTCTACTTACATATTTGAACTTATAAGAGGCTGCTAGCAGGGAGTCGGAGAGAAACGTGTTTGCACTCTGTCCTCTGAGCCCCCAGACCGACCACAACACAAATCTAACAGCAACACACAGAAATCCTCCTCTCAAGTTGAACAGTAGCTGTCCCCTGATTGGGCCTCTGCGTTGGTGACAGCCAGGCTTACTGAACTTGTTAACTTTTTACAGTCAAAGAGATATAAAGTACTTCTGTGCTATTAACTTTTCTTGTCTGTTTATGATTTTAAGATTCAAAGATGTACTGTTAGCTAACGCGTGAGCTAATGTATTCTAAAAGTCCAGTGCAGACTTTGTAGACTGTGGACAATCATGTGCTAACCTGGTGGATTAAAGTCTATGGGGGAGCCTCGGCTTTAATTCAGCCATTTTAGGGTGTTAAAGTCTGCAGTAGACGTTTAGAAGGGGCTAGCTAACACATTCCAAGAATTCATCTTTAAATCTTAAGTCTAGACAAATTCTGAATTAGAACCTTCATAGCTAAGTAGGTGATATCAGAATTGTCAGGGAGAGCAGCGGGTTGGGGCGTCTGAGACTGTTGACACAAATCTATAGTGGTCTTCAAGAAAAGGGCATATATAATATTGATTCTCCTGGATTAGGATTGTTCTCTGCAGTCTGTGACTATATTGGATGATTTCTGACTGATTTATGAATTTTTGTTGGGGGGAGAGTGTGGATGTTTGTGTCACCAGGAATCTGTAGATAACGTATAGTATAATTAGTAGCATTTACCTGCATTGTTTCTCCACATTACTGCTACATTCTCCTCCATCTTCAGTTTCAACAAACTTTAATCTCAA
Organism: Chelonoidis abingdonii; assembly: GCF_003597395.2. Lineage (NCBI taxonomy): Eukaryota > Metazoa > Chordata > Testudines > Testudinidae > Chelonoidis > Chelonoidis abingdonii. The sequence continues at coordinate 99,372,379 of NC_133770.1, read as the reverse complement.
AGGAAATTCAGTCAAAAATGCTGAGTTTCAACTGATTTTATGGAGAAATGGCAAGTTTCACCTTGTTTTGACACACAACCATAAATTATCTCAGGTTCACTTGAAACTAGGCCCAGTTGGCTCATAAGTTTCACTAACCTCATCAAGTGTCTCCGTGATCATGGGCTAAGTTCTGAATGTGAAATGAAGCCTGAAAGTTTCATGGGCTTTCAGGTTTCATATTGAAAGTTCACACAATTCTAGTTTTTACTAGACCCAATATTTCCGTAGTTCTGGTTTGTAATTCACTAATGTATCAATGGAGGCCTTCTAAAGGGATGAGGCTGAGTAAAGATCTAGCACAGTAGTAATAACTGTCATTTAATTTATAACTTATAAAGTGCTCCTCGCATCTCTGGACAAAGTATTTGGAGTGCTATGCAGTAATTTCCAAATATATTGCAATTTTTTCAATTTAATAAAAAATATTGTCCCATATTTAGTGATAGGTAAAACAGAGAAGGGGAGAGAGGAATTGTTCTTGCTTTGGAGGTAACAGGCTTATAATTTATTTTAAAAAATACAAAGATTTTAGATATTTAGAAGCATGGAAAGAGGGGTTGAAGTGGCTGCCTGGGGGGAATGAATTTCAATGTAGAAGTCAATCTGCCACTTTAGAGTCAACCAGTTGTAGAAAATGTAGGGTCAAGTTGATGATATGTTTTCACAAACCAGTGCGTAAATGCATCACCATGTTCAGTTCAGCTACTTCTAAAACTTGCATCTATACCACATATTGGTGCCAGTACGACTGCCAGTCTGAGTCTTTGGTTAATATAAAAAAGAAGTGCATGTACTTTGACGTTAACACTCTTTAATGCCCAAGTTACAGCTTTGTCTCCATGATTTTTGAAGATAAAGCCCGAAAGAGAAATATCTAGTTCATTACAGCGAGCGGCGCTAACCTTACTACAATAGAAGGGGTCTTTTAGTCTTAGCTATGGAGTTACAACAGGCAACTCCATTATCCATTCTATTTCTAATATCATATGCACTCTATGAAGTGTTGAAAAACCTTTCTGTCATGGAAATACAAAATTTTCTGTTAGGAGTTTTCTCCATTTCAGGTGGTGATTTTTGAAAGCTCACTCTTGGTACATCTATGCTGATTAGTTATATTTGATGGGACTAATATTATCAAATTTCACTTTCTCTGGAGGTTTGCCTGTCTTATTTCAGTATATGATGCTATGTGGCTGTGATGGCACGCCTGCCCCACACTGGGCTCCAAAGGGTTAATAAGCCCTTGGAAGGCTGCGCAGGAGACAGGCAATCAGAGAGGGGTTGCAAGGAGAAGCCAATCAGGGCCAGGCCAGCCCATTTAAGAAGGGCTGCAAGGCAGAGCAGCTTCAGTCACTCCCTGGAGCTTGAGGAGAGAGAAGGACTCGCTGCCTTGCACGCTGAAGGCAGCAAGCACCCTGGAAAGAGCAGTGCTGCAGGCAAAGACCCGGGGAGTTAGAGGCAGCTCCTGGTGGGCTGCAAGGATCTGCAGGCTGAGGCACTGAGGCAAGGGCAAAGAGATTGCTGGGACCGTGGGGAAGTGGCCCAGGGAGATCTGCAGAGGAGTCGGAGGGGACTCAGCAAGTGGCAGCACCTACAGGGTCCCTGGGCTGGGATCCGGAGTAGTGGGTGGGTCTGGGTCCCCCCATCCCCAGTCCCCACTGGGAAAGTGGTGGAACTCTGGACTGCAGTTGCCACTGAGGGAAGTGGCTGGACAGATATTGCTGAGCCCCCGGAAGATGGAAACACATAGCATTACATGTCTGGAGGGCTGTGTCACTGAAGAGGACTCTGCGGTCCTGGGGGTGGCGTGGGTCCCAGCTCAGAAGTGACAGTGGCACCACCAGAAGAGAGCACACTGGCGAGAAGGTAATTCCAATGACAGCCAGCAGGAGGTGGTGGAGTGATGAGTTGGACCCCGTCACAGTTGACAAAATTATCAGAAGCACAGTAAAAGCAACACAAGTTATATGTTTAGGTTATGGCTTATCTATTGCTATTCTTCACCACTTACAACATTTTTAATAGAACTTGCCCAAACAATGAGATTAGAATAAAAGAATTCTTCTTATCTGAAAGGGCTGGCAGCTTGATGTGAAATATATCTGTATTATAGTACCAAAGGACTAAAGCTTTCCAGTGAAGAGAAAAAAGATGAATTTCCATTAGTGTCAGCAAGGTGTACCTTTTTTTTTTTTAATCACCTTCAACTTCTACCAATGGCTAGATTTTCAAAGGGGCTTCTATTCACTTGCACTATTTGTACTTCCAAAACAGAATATATGTAGTCCGACTGCATCTAGCTATTTGATCTGATCCTGCAAACATCATATGAGTGCACAATATTTGGATTTTATGGGAGAAAATAATTGTATTCCCAAAACTGTAGACACAAACTTTGAGTCAATTTTTGAACACTTAACCTTATATATTTAATAAACTGTGAGCGACACTGGTACTTTGAGCTTGCTACTATCATTGTTGATGTGATGATCAAAAATTAGCATTACGAGAAGTTTTAAAAATAGACATAAGAAAGTGCTGCTGTTAAGAAAACAACCTACAAACTTCAGAGTCAGATTTTAAAGTAGTATAGATATGAGGAGGAAAAGAGGAGACATGAGAGTGGAGGTCCAGATCCTCCACTTAATTTGAATGAGAATTAGGCACTGAAATACCTTTTTGAGGATTTGGGCTTAATTTTGTGTGAGATTTCTCCATTACATAGTACATAGGCAGGATATTTATGACTGCTAACCATGTGGCTTTGTGCAGTGTAATTTGTTCAGGGCAAGAGCTGCATGACGGTTAGGTTGATTATTTTCTTTTTCTTTCATATTGAGGTTGATTTTTGTTAACTTATGATTCACTAATTATTCTTATATGCTCCACTTATGCTATCTTTGCCTGTCCTCAGCTGCTATTAAAGACAATGAGAGGTCAGGGTATTCATGATTGTAGAGAATTGAGACGTTGGTGTGCAGGGGTGAGGTGGTATGCAGGATGGCTTTGGAGTAGGCTTACGTTCTCACCCAAATACACTTTGGTTGCAGATCTGTAGAGAGATTTTTGTACTTAAAATTTGATGCACTTCTCTGTTCCTACATATTTATTCCTCACAATGATACCAAGTTCTTACTAATACAAATGTTTTTTATATTGAGAGTGCTTTACAAATACTAATTCACTCAATCACAGGTAAGTATACTACTAATTGGGGAACCTGAGGCACTGAGAAATTTAAGCTCTGTCTACTTGACCCCACAGATCAGACTGCAGGGAAATGAATTGCAGTGTGCACTGGTGTGCTGTTCTGTAACTCCCCTGTGTGGATGCTGTGGGTGCAAACTAAAAAGGTACCCAGGTTGCATTTCCTTTTAAAACAGGACTAAGTTAATACAAATTAGGTACCTTTTAGTTCATGCTACAGTGTCCACACACAGGAGTTACAGGTCAGCATGCTAGTGCACACTCAGTTCCCACCTCAACAGTCTGAACTGTATGTAAACAAGTTCTAACTCAGTGGCTCTCAGCCTTTCCAGGCTACTGTACCCTTTCAGGAGTCTGATTTATCTTGCGTACCACCAAGTTCCACCTCACTTAAAAACTACTTGTTTGCAAAATCAGACATAAAAATACAAAAGTATAATAGCACACTATTCCTGAAACATTGCATACTTTCTCATTTTTACCAGATAATTATAAAATTAATCAATTGGAATATGAATAGTGTACTTACATGTCAGTGTATGGTATATAGAGCAGTATAAACAAGTCATCATCTCTATGAAATTTTAGTTTGTACTGATTTTGCTGGTGCTTTTTATTTAGCCTGTTGTAAAACTTGGCAAATATCTAGATGAGTTAATGTACCCTTTGGAAGACCTCTGAATACCCACAGGGGTATGTGTACCCCTGGTTGAGAACCACTGCTCTAAGTGACTTACTGAAGGCAACAGAGGAAGTTGGAGAAGAGATTGGTGGTTAGTCTTTTTCTATGTAAAACTCCATTATGAGTCTACCACAATAGGTTTTTCCTGTGTAAGAACTGTAGGCTCAAACCCATTATGAGAGATTCCTGTGAAATGCTTGTACAGATTTATGTTTTTAGTTTTAAAAATTTTTCTTTCAGTAGGAGGCTCCTTTTTTCATGAATTTTGTTTCTTTTTGCTTCAGTTCCTCTGATTGAATGCGGCACACTGCACTTCGTTACTGCACATACCTTGTAATTAACAGAAATTTAAAAAAAATCTTATTAGTTTTAATATTGCCTGGATGGAAAAGCCTGTGGCACATTTAGGAAAGGTTACAATTCCTTGTAGTGAATTTTAAGAAGCAAATCCTAGTTTTGTTTTGTTTTAAAAAACAGGCTACTTAAATTTACTATAATTTGATAACCTTCTTTTGTTTTTGAGAACTTTCTTGTTTAGTATGAAACCCCTTTTATTGGCACCAGCTTCACATTCTTTCTCAGCATGCAGGAGTGGATTATACTCCTGAGCAGCATTCAATGAAATTTTTTGTTTATGCTTGTTTGTAAACAATCCAAGTGAAGTTACTTTCAAGTGTTTTCTCCTTCACCTTCCATAAAGCATACACTTATTTAACTGTCCTTTTTTGTGAAGCTGGTTTGTTTAGTTTTACATAAATTAATTAGGGTATTAAAGCACCAAAAAAAAAAAAAGAAAAATGTTAAATGTTCTTCTGTCCAATTGTACATTTCTGGAACCACTGAAACATGATTAATAACTTTAAAATTCTGATTTGAACCTACCACAGCAAATAAATTCAGCGTGAAAGCCAAAAGTTTAATAAAATGTTTCTGAAACTTCCTCTGTGAAATTACAAGTTTCATTCCTGATGATCTGTCTGTTCATCCATCCTCAGATATACATCACATAATGATATTTTGAAATATATGATAGCCCTAAAAATGGTTAGCAACAATATTCTGAAGTGCAGAAAAATATTATAGAGCATTAAGACAAGAGGGGTAAAATTAGGGATGGGCAGAATTGTCTCGAAAAACTAATTCTCAAAGGACTTTTACTCATCCCTACAGTCCAACTGATAGTAAGCCTTCTTTTGAGCCCTGAAAACATTTGGTTAAGAACCAGCTCTATCTCCATGCTATTATATGCACAGTGGTGGGGAGAAGAAAACGTCCCTACTCGCCACTCAGAACATGCCAAAGTACCATGGATGTGTAGAGGGATAGGGTTGGGAAAAAGGAAGCAGGGCTTCAGGCCGAACTGCCCCCTCTCCCAAAATAAAACAGGAGAGGGGGACTGAGCTAGCCCTTGAAGATCCAGAAGAACTAATGTCCTTTTATCTGCCCCTCCAAGACCTTAGTGGTGAATACAAGGTGTTCAGGCTTCGCCTCCAGTGATAGCATGAGCCCTTCCAACAACATCAGGCAGAGGGGAGAGAATGAGGGTCATAGGGCTTGTTTGTGAAGAGGGGTGGTTAGGCAAAGGGAGACGGCACATTTCTGGGAGTGGGGAGCTCTGAAACTCAGCAAACATTGGTTAATTATCTTAATTATTCAGTTTTTATCTGATCCAAACCGGCTCTGCAAAGCTGTGAAGATTATTTCTTCCCTAGGTGGAGGGATTGGTGGGACTAAGATTTAAACAGGCTAAAAATGAGAGTCAGGATAAATCTATACATTATAGCTGTATGTATAACTATCCTTCGACACCCCTAATACCTTGTGCCTTTAGGGAGTCCAACTATGGTAGAAGAAACTTGTTCTTTGTATTCTTTCCAAAATCTCCATTTCTCTTTCATTTTGCCCATGCCTATGCACCAGTCCCTTGGAACCACTCTGGCATTCACTTAAATGTGATGATAGAGTTTGGGATTTAATGGCAGGTTGGAATTTAAGGGCCATGTATATATGCAGCTATAATATGGCCATGTGCATCTCTGTACAATGGGCTAGTGTATACCCCCCAGCAGAGAAACCTAAAGAGTATATGTTGCGGGAGAGTTTTCAGGGAATTGCTGCTTCTTCTGCTTCTTCTTCGAGTGCTTGCTCATGTCAATTTCATCATAAGAACATAAGAATGGCTGTACTGGGTCAGATCAAAGGTCCATCTAGCCCAGTATTTGTCTACCGACAGTGGCCAATGCCAGGTGCCCCAGAGGGAGTGAACCTAACAGGCAATGATCAACTGATCTCTCTCCTGCCATCCGTCTCCATCCTCTGACAATCAGAGGCTAGGGGCACCATTCCTTACCCATCCTGGCTAATAGCCATTTATGGACTTAACCACCATGAATTTATCCAGTTCTCTTTTAAACACTGTTATAGTCCTAGCCTTCACAACCTCCTCCGGTAAGGAGTTTCACAAGTTGTCTGTGTGCTGCGTGAAGAAGAACTTCCTTTTATTTGTTTTAAACTTGCTGCCTAGGTGTGTGCATGCCCACGTACAGTCATCAGAGATTTTTTGCCTTAGCAGTATCCGTAGAGTTGTCTGTGGCACCCCCTTGAATGCTGCACTCATCAGTTGGTATATTAGGTGCTGCCAGCCCTACACTCTCTCAGTTCCTTCTTACCGCCCTGACGGTTCGTCGGAGCACCTCGTCTTGCATTGCAAGCGCGTTATTGGTTCTTTACAACCCATTGTCCATCCTCTTTGTATATAGTTGGTAGGTACTTAGCCAGTAAGTTAAGTGTTAGGTTAGTTCGGTAGTTAGCATCCCAGCTGGGACTTCGCCCTGGAGCAGGTCATGCCCCATTCCCCTGGCTTCAAACCATGCTCATCATGCAATAGGCCGATGCCTATTAGTGACCCCCACGGCAGCTGTTGGAAGTGCTTGAGGGAGTCCCATAGAAAGGACAAGTCCAGAATCTGTAAGAACTTTTGCCCTAGACCCAGAAGGAGCAGGATATCTGCTTAAGGGCCCGCATCTTGGAGGCTGTGCTGCGTCCTGAATTGGAGCCCTCCTGCTCAGATCCCACTCCTGGCTCCTAGACTTCGGACTCCACGCCTCACCAGCACCGGAATAGAACACAGCACCGAATCCGACATGGGGGCAGCACATTGGGCTCCAACACCTTAGGAGCCATCCCTGGAGAGGGAAGTGGAACCCACCCCTTCTGTGGTAGTGCGTTCGTCGCTGTCTGTGGACAAAGCGGTGGCGGACCCCTTCCAAATGGGCAGTCCACTCGACAACTTCAAGGAGCACCAGGCCCTCTTTAAAAGAGTAGCTACTAATTTGAACTTGAAAATTGAGGAGGTGGCAGAGGAGTCCGACGACCTCTTTAATTTATAACCTTCACCACCCTGGCCCGGGTCACGCTGCCTGTCCACCAGGGATCCTTAAGATTGCCAAATTGCTGTGGCAGACCCACTCTTCCATTCCACTTTCTACTAAGAAGGTGGAAAAGAGGTACTATGTTGCTGCAAAAGGGTTCGAATATTTGTACACACACCCTCCACCAGCGTCATAGGTCATGTCCACTGTCAATGAAAGGGACAGGCAGGGCCAAGTCAGTGGCAAACCAATAAACAAAGACATCGAGAGACTGGACTTGTTTGGCAGGAAAATTTATTCGACAGCCAGCCTGCAATTTTGGATGTCTAACCACCAGGCCCTGTTAGGCAAGTACAATTTTAATGTGTGGAACTCCCTCAGCAAATTCAAGGAAACCCTCCTATAGGACGAAGCTCAGGAGTTCACTGCTTTAGTGAAAGAAGGCACAGCAGTGGCGAGAGGTGCCCTCCACATGGCCTGGGACACTATGGACTCGGCGACCACAGTGGTCATGAGGTGGTCATGAGGCGGTCATGAGGCACAGCTCCTGTTACAGTCCTCCAGGTTATCCCAGGAGATGTAGGACCTCCTGTTTGATGCAGGACCTCACATTTGAGAGGGAAGGGCTGTTCTTTGAGCACACAGATGCAAGGCTCCCTGGCCTTAAAGACTCCTGTGCCACCTTCCACTCTTTCGACCTTCATACACCTCAGCAGGCCAGGACACCATTCCATTCTCAGCCTCCTCCTTATCCCTTAGGTCCTGGGGAACTCCCTGGCTGAGTAACTACAGGAAAAAGGATAGAGACAAGTGGTCTGCATGGTGACCCCTGCCATCTTACCATTGAACTGCTCAGCCTGGGCCTTCTAGGAACCAAGGAGGCCAGAAGCAGGCATTTTGATGGTGTTCTCAAGGATGGCACCCCAGTCACATCGCAAGATCCACCTTCCTACTCTGTCCTTTACTGCCTGTGCCCCTTCTGGTCGGCCTGGTCACAGCTGACCTCAGACCATTGGATGCTCGACGTAATATCTTTGGGTTACACCCTGCAGTTTGTGGCTGATCCTCCCTTCCCACCTCACTTCCCTGTCCCTCTTCAGGGACCCTTCTCATGAGCAACTTCTCGTTTAAGAGGTCGAGAACCTCCTGCACCTGGGGGTGATGGAGGATGTCCCTTGGGACATGAAAGGAAAAGGGTACTACTCCTGCTACTTCCTAATCCCAAAACCAAAAGGGAGCCTCAGTCCCATTTTGGACCTGTGTCACCTCAACAAGTCTCCCAAGAAGTTGAAATTTCACATGGTCCCCACAGCCTCCATCATCCCCTCGATCCGGGAGACCGGGACACTGCCCTTGACTTGAAGGACACATAGTTCCATATTTCCATTTTCCTAGGGCACAGGTGCTTCCTCCGTTTTGTGCTGGGCCAGCACCACTTCCAATTCATGGCACGGCCCTGCGGTCTCTTGTCAGCCCCGAGAGTGTTCACAAAGTGCACAGCACCAGTGGCCGCTCACCTGAGGCACTGGGGTGTTCAACTTTACCCATATTTTGATGACTGACTAATAAGAGCTGGTCCTGGAATCAGGTGCGGCGGCATCTCAATCTGGTTTGTTCCACCTGCCGGGATCTGGGCTGTTAATACATGAGAAAAAGTCAACCTTAATTCCAGAGTAACGCATAGAGTTCATTGGAATGGTCCTCGACTCTATTCAGGCCAAAGTCTTCCTCCTTGAGGCCCAGTTCCAAGTCATGGTGGACCTGATCTCATGCATGAAAGCCCACCCTCACACCACTGTTCAAACGTGCCTGCAATTGTTGGGGCACATGGCAGCCTGCACTTAAGTGGTCCAGCACATACAGCTCCACCTCAGGCCCCTGCAGGTGTGGCTGGCATCAGTCTGCGTCCCCAACAGACACAGCTTGGTCCCTGCATGGACCGTGTAGTGAGGGTCCTGGACCACATGCTGACATTACTCACATGGTGGCAGAATCCTTCATCGGTGTTGGAGAGAGTTCCCTTTTCAGCTCCATCCCCATCAATGACCCTTCTCTCCAGTGCCTTGGACCTGGGGTGGGGTGGGGAGCCCACTTGGATGGTCTCAGCACGCAAAGTCATTGGTCAAGTCATGATCGCTCCCTACACATCAACGTCAGGGAGCTCAGGGCATTTCGCCTGGCCTGCCCAAGCCTTCCTACCTCACATAAGAAGCAGAGTGGTTCAAGTCCTCACGGACAATACAGTGACTATGTTCTATATCAACAAGCAAGGTGGAGCCAGATCACCTGGCTTTTGCCAAGAATCCCTTTGGCTCTGGGACCTCTGTGTACAACACAACATCCATCTTATAACCGCACACCTCCTTGGGGCCAGGAACACTTTGGCTGATGGCCTCAGTGGGATCCTCTCATCTTGCCATGAGTAGTCACTCCATCCAGAGGTGGACAACATCATCTTCCAGAGGTGGGGGACTCCCTGGGTGGACCAGTTCACATCCAGACAGAACAGGAAGTGCCATGTTTTCTGCTCGATTTGGGGATTGGCCAAAGCTCCCTGTTGGACGCTTTTCTGCTCCTGTGGTCGGGGGCACTGTTGTACGCCTTCCCTCCAGTGCCGTTAATTCACAGCGTCCTCATGAAGATCAAGCAGGACAGGGCAAAGGTGATCCTCATAGCGCCAGCTTGGCCATGCCAACACTGGTTCAGCATGCTGCTGGACCTCTTGGTGGCTGCTCCATTACAGCTACTACTGTGCTGGAGCTGCTGTCCCAAAACCAAGGCAGGCTTCTGCATCCAAACCTGGCAGTGCTGCATCTGATGGCTTGGCTGCTGCATGTTTAAATGCAGAGGAACAAGAGTGCTCGGCCAGTGTCAAAAAGGTTCTGTTGGGCAGCAGAAAGCCCTTCACCAGAGCAACCTGTCTGGCCAAATGGAAGCGCGTTGCTTATTGAACCTCGGATAAAGGCATTCAGTCCGAGCAGGCCTCACTGCAGTTAATTGTGGACTACTTTCTGCATCTCAAGCTTCAAGGCCTGTCCCTTTCATCAATTAAGGTCCACTTGGCTGCTATCTTGGCCTTCCATCTACCTCTCAAGGATAGGTTCTTTTTTTCCCAGAACATGACTTCCATGTTCCTCAAGGGTCTTGAGCACCTCTAGCTGCACGTCAGGGACCCTGTCCCTCTGTGGGATCTGAACCATGTGCTATCATGGCTCAAGGGACTCCCTTCGAGCCTCTGGCTTCCGGCTCTCTCCTTCACTTTCCTGGAAGGTTGTGTTCTTGGTTACAATAACATCTGCCCTCAGGGTCTCTGAAATTAAGGCGTTTTCCTCTGAACTACCCTATACAGTCTTTCACAGAGACAATGTCCAGCTACGGCCACACGTGGCTTTCCTGCCCAACAGGGTCTCTCAGTTTCATATGGGCTAAGACATTTACTTATCTGTCTTGTTTCCAAAGCCACATAAATCTGAGGAGCATAGGTTGCATTCCCTAGACTTCAGGAGGACGCTAGCCTTCTACATTGAAAGGACCAAGCCATTTCGCAAGTGGACACAGTTGTTCGTCATGGTGGCCGACAGGATGAAAGGTCGTCCAGTGTCTGCTCAAAGAATTTCTTCTTGGATCACTGCCTCCATTCGCTGCTGCTATGATCAGGCAAAGGTGCCCCCTCCAGCGATCATAACCACAGATTCAATCGGGGCACAAGCCTCTTCAGCAGCTTTCCTAGCCCAAGTACCTATCTGGGATATCTGTATTGTGACCACCTGGTCATTTGTCCACACATTCACATCCCATTATGCACTTGCCCTGCAGGCCCAGGATGATGCTGGCTTCGGTAGAGTAGTGCTGCAAGCTATAAGACCATGAACTCCAAGCCCACTTCCTAGGATACTGCTTGTGAGTCACCTAGAATGGAATGGACATGAGCAAGTACTTGAAGAAGAAAAAACGGTACCTACCTTTTTGTAACTGTTGTTCTTTGAGATGTGTTGCTCATGTCCATTCCATTACCCGCCCTCCTGCCCCTCTGTCAGAGTTGCTGGCAAGAAGGAACTGAGAGGGTGTAGGGCCAGTGGTGTCTAATATACCAGCACATGAGTGTGGCACTCAAGGGGGTACCGCAGTCGACTGTATGGATACCGCTAAAGCAAAAATCTCTGACTGTGCACATGGGCGCGCACACATCTAGAATGGAATGGACATGAGCAACACATGTCAAAGAACAACAGTTATGAAAAGGTAGGTAACCGTTTTTTCAGGTGGGAGGGAGTTTTATTGTGTGTGTGTGTGTGTGACTTGAAGGGGTATGGAGTGGGCATGGTGGGTGGCCTCTGAACCCTTGCACTTGTTGTACCTGTTTGGTGGATAAACAGAAGACTTCATGGTCCAGGACCGTCAATTTAGCTCCTTCTAAATTCAAGGGGGAGAAAAATAAAGATGCAGGAATGTGGTTGCTAGCTTCCACTTATTAATAAAATAACTGTCATTTTTAGAAGGGCCTGGTTTGCTCTCTGGAATAATGGCCAGCAATGTTTTATTTAAAAATCAACTGTTTTGGCTTTCAGGGCTCTAAACTGCTCTCCCACACCCCAAACCTGATATGTTTTAAAATTTGTTTTGTAGTATTATATTTTTTTAAATGGTCAATAGACATTTTATATGAAATGTAGGAATACACATTTATGTGTGTAAGTTTACATTCTATATATACCTCATGCAACCTCATGAAGCCATTATGTTTGGGCAGGATGTAAGCAAGGGTATAGTTTGTATCTATATCATATAATGAATTAATACAAATGTATACAACATACAAATTCTGCTCTGATTTAGAACTTGCCCATTGACTTCAATTGAGGTGGTGTGGGGTATAACTCAGAGCACAACCTGACTAGTATGTTTGTTCTGAAATATAGCCTGCACATTTTTTTTTTTTGTTTAAAGGTCATGTTTTAAAGCCCTGAAGTATGGGGATATCATGGAAGGACTGACAGAATCTTAACCACAATAGCACTAGAGGATGCAACAGTACATTCACACTGAAATGGGCACAGTCTACCATACTGAAAGGGTTTACCTGGTTCTGTGTTATTAAACTGCTTAGTGCATGCCTACTTGTTACGCTTACCCACTTGAGTCTGTCTGAGAAAGAGGAAGGAAATCTTAACTCTGTTGCATATAAGAAGGCCACTTATATTAACTTTTTAGGATATCGAGGACCAGATCATTGGCTGTGGCTGACCTGCTCAAAATGCAATGGTGTGCGAATGTGAAGTTTACCTTTGCATTCTCTTGGCCCTGGCACAGCTTCTGTGCAAGGCTGGTTTAATTTACTCAGGCTAATAACAGCCACAGGAGGCTGAGACCACAGCTGAGGATTGATGTAGTGCAGGATTGATCTAGCCACATACCCATTTTCCGGCTATACCAGTAGTGGCAGGGAGTAGCTATTCTGGCTCTGTGCTGCTGGAGGATCACCCTGGGGCCTTTTAAACCAGCTTTGGGGCTAGCTAACCAATGGTGTGTGGTACAAACTGGCAGTACTATAGGATGTGTCTCCCTATGTCTAGAAGTGAAATTGAACTGTTAGCACATTTATGCCTATCTGTGGGTATCAGATGATTGAGAAATACATTTTAAAAAAAACAACAAACCTCTCCTGGGAGGTTATTGTAGCATCTTTGATGTGACTAATTAGCCCACTCAAAGTAAGCAGTGACTAACAATCTAATAACTGGCTAACAGAAGGAGCTTCATAACATTTTCAAATTCTTAATCAGAGGAACTTTTCAGTGCTCTGCAAGAAGTTGAGGATAATTCTCCTTCCTGAGAAATAGTTGCCAGTGGTCAGATCATAAAGTACGGAGTCACTTTTCTCCAAGGTATATTTGGGAATCTTGGCCTTTGAAGAGTTTCAGTATTGGGGGAGAGCAGTACACCCAGAAATGTGTTTAAACTGCTGTTCAACAGACTCAAAGCAAACATTTTAGTTTGCGGAGGCTGACTTACAGCAACTTGCTGTCTTTGCAGAGTTTCCTAGAGAAGGAGATACTTCTGATAAATAGCAGTAAAAAAACCTCAAGTTTTTATTTGGGATTATGTTAATGCTTCTCAATTCTTAAGTAGCAGTCCTAAAACAAATTAAAATGATTATAAAAATATAAATTAAAATTAAATAATACAAATTGAAAGGGAGAAATTGTACAACTCAGTGTCTGCAAATTTGGCAGTTAACTATGACTGTAGATGTCTACTCCTGCTGTATAGATGTTTTTTCTTCCTTTTTTTCTCTGGAGCTATGTAGTGATTCTACAACTGCTATGAGAGTCTTTCTCATTGAGCTAAGCAGTCGGCATAACGTTTCCATATGTCAACAAGCATCTCAGAGATGTCTATATACCATTCATACCCAGCCATCTCAGCATTTCTGATGCTGGATGTGAGGCTAAATCCCTCTTGCCTTGCATGAATAGTTCCACAGAACCCCTGAGATTACTTGTGCGAGGAAAGCAACGAGGGTTTGGGCCTTCTAGTAGAAAGTAAAAGCTTACCACCTGCTGATACCTGGGCTTCTGTGTTTCTCTTGCAGCAGTCAGTGACGTCACAAACACCTAAAACGGAGTGCGGGGGCTGCACTCGCTGAATGGCGTTAAGTGTCAGAGCAATAACCCACTGTCTGTAATGGGAGAAACACTTAGCCCTGAAGTCAGCAAGGAAGAAAAATGATTTTCAGCTATTTGGATTTCAGTTGTATTTATTTGCTCTTTTAAAGCCTGTGCAGATTTAGTCCCTAATCCAGCTCCTTCAGAAGCAGGCGCCTGTTTCTTTAGAGCCCCTTGGTCTGCAAAGTGCTGAGGGCCCTCAACTCCTATTGACTTCAGTAGGTGTTGAGGATGCTCAGCATCTCTCAGGATCAGGCTCTTGCTGTGGTTGGGTAGATTACTCACTCGGGCAGCAGCCGCCAGATTGACTAGTGGGATTGTGCAGGAATTCTGTTCACTGCAAGCAGCTTCGCTGACCTGGTCCAAAGCCTGTAGAAGTCAATGGAAAGGCTCAAGCCCCCAGTGATTACCTTCAGTAATATGCAGGTGTAGTTTCTTTTTCTGCCCCATGAATTCTCTGCACTGGTTTAGTGCAAGGCATCCTGGCCCTGCTTTCTGCCCACACTTTTTCCCTTTTGTCTGTGAGAACACAAGCAGCCCGGGAGCCTGTACTCAACAAGGTGGCTTCTGCAGCTGCGGACTGACTTGCAGTGCTTTTGTGCACCTGCATGGGTGCAGATAGTTTCTTTGCATCCCCCTTCTGTGACATGCAGGGAATATACTGGTTATGATTTGAGAGCTTAAACTGGTCTTTTGTAGTTAATCAGGTTTATTTAAGCACTTTTCATTTTAGCAATATGGCCCCAGTGCTGCAGTCCTACACAGAGAAACTCCCAATTAAAGCCAGTGGGATTTTGCTTGCAGCTGACCCAAAGCTGTCCTTTAAATTTCCTACTACATTTTAATTTTTCTCCTGGGTAAAAAAATCTAGCTAGTTATTGACTTGAATTAAAGAAAGTTCTTCTGTTGTTCAGACTATTTAGAAGAGTTCTAAACTTCCACATGCTACTCCCGGGGCACCCAATGATGTAGCTCAAGAAGGATTTGGGCCTGATCCTGCTGCTGTCAGTGTGACTTTGAACTCTACGTGGACCTGATCCTGCACCACTGAAATCAGTAGGGCCTTTGACATTGATTTCAAAGAGTGCAGGATCAAGCCCTATACTCCATAAAACATAGGAACTGCATTGTTGCAGAGTGTTCTGGGCTTGTGCTCAGTTTTGAAACAAAAGATTGAATGCAAATTTGAGCTGTACTGTGTGCACTGTTATAATGACCATGAAGGTAATCTTGATAAGATAATAGGGATACACTATCTCGTAAAATTTTCATATCACAAAGAAAGGCTCAGTTCTGCAAACTCTTGCTACCTGACATTATGCTTATGGGACTGTTTACAGTAGTAAGCGCTACTGCACCTGACAGGGTAAGGTCCATAGTTAGTACCTCTCACAGTAACTCTTCTCCAGTTATTTCAATTTATTTTATTTCCGCAGAAATTTAAAAAAAGACAAAAGAAAGGAACAGGATGATAAAAAGAAAAGCAGGGAAAGAACTGTAAATCTGTATTCTAAAGTTCTCAAATAATGTTTGCAAAATGCCACACGTACAATAGTGAAAAAATAGCTTAAGTCAAAAATCCATTACAAACAGGAATATAAAACTGTCCATTTTAAGTTGTTAGTTTAGATAAGGTATACGGTTTGTAAGGCACAAAATGTTTGCACAATGTATGTTCAAGCACTGCGAATAAAGTAAGCATAGTTCTTACTATCTATCAGTTTTTGTAGCTTGTGATACGGCTTGATTGTATTTTTTATAACTCATTAAGCATTTTGTAATACATATCTGTGTCAGTGTCTCTAAATCACCTCCTATATGTTCAGTTGTTCAGAATATAAAAAATAACAATCTTGGGACCAAGGTGCTGGATTTAAACTTTCCTACATATAGTAAGAAAAAATTTAGTTAATACACGTACTGTGGAATTTATCAGATAAATCAACCATAATTTTACAGGTGTATTTTTCCAGCAAAATATATTTACCTGGTTTGTTTTGTTTTTTTGTTTGAGGGTAGTCAAAAAGTGGTAATCAATGTATATACGCAAGAAATTTAGAACACCCATTCACTAATGAGGTTGGCAATGGCTCTATTACATCATTCCAAATAGTAAAATACTGGGTCTCAAAAACACAGACAATGGCTTCTTTATTAGATATCTATTCCATTAAGAATCTGATTATTCAGTCTTTTTTACATCCCCCCATTTTGGTTCACAGCAACCAAAAATTCTACTTTTCTGGGAAAAACTGATATTCTGACTACAGTTTTGTAATTTAATGATGGAGAGTTTCCTTAGTAAACCAAATTTAGAGTACTAGAATGCTTATCTATATCCAGACCTTGAACATAAAAGGCATTTTATACCAGCAATTGTTCATTTAATGAGCAATTGCAGAGTGCAGGACGGTTAAGGGATTGAGCTATATGCACCATTATTGCAAGAAGTATTCCGAAATACCAGAAATAGGACGTAAGCTCTGATCAGGGAGACTGTGAGCACAATTACCTTCTTTTCAAATCCTTCTGTGACACTGCGGGAGGAAAAAGGACTTTGAAACTTGAAAGGAAAGAGCTTGCTTTCAACCTCAAAAGCTAGGAGGAAAGGGCTCTGAAATTTGCTCAGTATTCCCAATTCACCATTAGCCTGTTTCTTCCTTTAGCCTCAAGGCATTCTCCGCTTTTTGAAAAGATGTTAAGAAATTCAGTCACAATAGAGAGCCTAGTTTTGAACATGTTTCACTCGGTCCATTGAGGTCTGGTCTTCAGCCTTTGTGTGGGGTGAATTGAGCTGAGCAGCTAGCTGGTTGGGGAGAGGTGAATGAGCAGTCTCTGTGCAGTCACAAATTCTGGCAAAGAAAAGATTACCCTTTCCTTTATTTTACAATATGCATTCCTGTACAATCCTGCTAGTGGCAATATGCGGAGCAGATCTTGTGCTTAAGTCAATACGGAGCACTTGGTTTATAGCAATTCTTGTTAAGTTTGTCCTGTAATTGAAGCTGCTGTTGACCTTGCTTGGAGACCATTTGTAAAACCGTTTATTTAGCATAAACTGAAATAATAAACCCTCCTTCTCTTAGGCCGATTGTGATAGGGTGACATTAGTTTGATTTAATGATTAGCCGCCTGACCCCCTCAGCTAGAGAGAGCTGCTTGAATAGAGAGAGTTCACTAGGAAGCACACAGGAAGAATACTAATGAGCTTGTTAAATTTAGCATGGCACCAACCACTTTTAATTCCTCTAATGGGAGAAGCACTGCCTCTGAGAGAGGGAGGGAAATAGGGGGAGGGGGAGAGAGAGAGAGAGAGAGAGAGAGAGAGAGAGGAATGTCCACATACCCGTAGCTAGAGAATTTTGGTCAAGAGAAGAGCTTGGAGAGAGTAAGCCAGGGTCTTTTGGACTGAGTTGTAAGTATGTTGTCAATTCTCTTACCCAGATGACGTGTGTCCTCCTTAATCAGTTGCAAGACAATAATGCTAGTTGCAAGTTGCATATAGAAATATGATAAAGCATAACGCATGCAGCCTTAGCTACAATGATGACTTGACATTTAAATTTGGGCATCTCAGAATTTTGTTGAGAGGAGCTTCAGCATCTGAAGCAATGGTGTAAAACTGACTTTAAAGGGCTTGCAATAAAAAAGTTTCCACTTGTGTCTGCAGAACGTTAATGAAAACAAACAAACAAAAGTTTAATGGAGGCAAGAAGTTTAGTGGACTGATATGTTGATGTTTGTTTCCCTTATTTTTTTTTCATTTGTTAGGTAAACAAAATAAATAATTAAAAATGCATTTGCTTAGGCAAATAGGTCCATTACATGCTTTTTGAAAAGATTTGTTAATAAAACAAAGTATTCTTTGGTGCTATATTTAAAAAAATGAGTGTGGCTAAATACCAAGGATAAATATAATTCCCATTAGATGGGAGAATCTTGGATTAATTTGATAGTTCCGATTGAATACTTGTTACACGTGTGTGTGTGTGGCTACTAGCTAGTTATCATTCAGTGGGGACACATGTGGAGAAGGAGAAGTTAGTGCAAATTTATCATTTGGGCATGATTTTTTTCCTGTAAGACCTCAGTAAATCAGGAGAAACTGTGTGCTAAGAAGTGGGGGTATGAAACAGGTGTGAGAGGAGAATCAGGCCCTTTGACTTTAAATCATTCATCTCTCTGAAACTTTTTAGTAAATCGGATGTTTGTTTTGACCCTAAAGCAGGCCGTTTTTTAAACATAGGACAGCAGTAACCATTGTCTTGTGTTTGGCTGTAAGAATCTATTGGCAGATGCTGCTAGAGAAGTGGGTTGTTTGCTTACATTTTTGCTATAGACTCCCACTTGTTGCCATGGTGGACGGTATGTTTCTGTCAATAATTTGGCCTGGCGCAGCTTGTCTGCACTTACTCTTAAACTTTATTGAACAATTCAGCTGAAACAGAATGAGATTAGACAGCTTTCGCCTTTTGGCTCGCTGAAGTGGTTTTACTGCAGTTACAAGAGCAGGCAGAATTATTGCAAGAAGTTTCCCTTCAGTGTATAGAGAATTCTTTCAAATCACTCGGCCATTTGTATTCCGAAGTGCGTATACTGTCAAGTTTTTCTTCTACTCCTGTATCAAAAGCACCTCTGTGGTGCAGAGTATGAAGTAAACTCTTAATAAAATGTTTATCCATTGGATTTCCTTATTATTGCAAAAATGCCATGTTGTTTACTTAAAAAAATATTTCTGTGTGACTATTTAAAGGGGAAGCAGTGTTCAAAAATGATTGACTAGCTAAACAGTAAGCATTTTTTTTATGAGGAAAAGTAATTTGTTGGTGTTGGAAAATATTTTTTCTTTTCTCCTTTTTAAGAGCTATTTATTAAAATGAAACACATTTTGCTTTAATTTTCAAAGTTACTAAAAGTAGGTTTGAATTTCAGTCAGCAATTAAAAAAAAAGCATCTCATTTCGTACCAGTAATTGGTGCCTTTATTCTTGAGACATGCAAGTCTTGAGAGGGACAGAATAAAACTGAATTATTCAAACAGACATGGACTTCTTGTTCTGTTCTGGGATGGCAATTTAACAAATGTCAGCTTTACATGAAGACTAAAAGAAATGAAATTCTTACCTGATTTTCAAATTGATTATGTTGCTATCCAAATCACTTCAGCATAGTATAGTAGCATAAGTTAGTCCTGCTTTAGTTAAGGGTCTGTCAGCATTTCAAATAGAATATAATCCCCTATTTTTAAGAGTTTGCATCTCATCTGCAGAAGTTCACTCTAAGGTAAAACTTCATATAAAAGACTTGAGCCAGAGAGAAAATTGATGGAAAAATTACTTGGACTGTTTTTTAAGTTATACAAGCAGTTGTATGAAACCTAATATAAGTTGTAAACTAAAAACAGCTTCAGTGTAAAAATAGGAAAACTTTAAACCCCATTAATCCAGAGAATAGAGTAGTGCTTATGCATATTAACACAAAGGAAAAAAAACAGGCAAAGATTGTTAGCTTTGCAATATTTTTGTCCCTATTTATATTAACTACTTCACCATGGGCCCAATCCTGCAAATTCTCTGTGCACAGATGGGAGAACATGGAAGATCTGGGCCCAATGACTAGCTCCTCTTCAGAAGTGGGTTGATATGATAATTGCAAATGTACAAATAATCCATACATTTACACAAACTACATTGATGTTTTTTTCTTTGCTACTTTTGGGGAAAAAATTAGCCCAAAATGCTGCATTTAAAATAAAGTTGTAGACTGATAAAAGCTAGTTTAGATAGTGGCCAGAATTCAGCCTGATGCATTTAGATATTGCTGTATGCACAGACCCCCTTTCTGAACTCACTTATAGCAGTGAAAATCAGGGGTAACTTGACTGAAGTCAGTGGAGCCACACTGGTGTAGAGTTTGTGAGAGATTAGATTAGGATTGTACCCTGTTTTATCCCTGTACTGAGTAGGCACAAGAGGGGGAGTTAAAGATGAAGTTTTAGCCAGAACTTTGAATGTTCTGACCTTTGATAGTTAAAACTGGATTCTTCTTATCATTCTGAACTGTTCTGTTTTTGGCGCATCAATTATAAAATAGTGGCCCATACATTTTTTTTCTTCCTAAATGTGTTTTTGGTCAGTGTTCTTGTTATCTGTTTTTGCACCAGAATTTTTGATGAGCTCCTGAACAATTTTCTGCAGTTGTTTGTGAACATCTCTCTTAATAGTTACGTAGGACAATATTTATTAGTGCATATTTATAAAGTGGGCCTTCCGGAAACAGGAATCTGGAGATCAAATATTCTGACTTTGTAGATATAGGTCAGGACTCCAGCCAGTGATTACAGAATTGTTAACCAGCTCTCTTCCTGCCCTTATATAAGCAGTGATTTACTGACAGAACACTTGCACTGCTTGCGTCTCTTTGTGTGTGTGTGTGTGTATGTGTATCATACAT
The DNA here is from genome assembly GCF_003597395.2 of Chelonoidis abingdonii. Classification (NCBI taxonomy): domain Eukaryota; kingdom Metazoa; phylum Chordata; order Testudines; family Testudinidae; genus Chelonoidis; species Chelonoidis abingdonii. The sequence goes on along the minus strand of NC_133770.1, from coordinate 99,351,960 downwards.
ATAAGGTGGGGCTTTGTGTGGGAGCCATTGGTGGAGTAGCCATGGATGGGTCGTTTGGACCCCTTAAATGAAGTTAAAGGCTATCAGAGGGTGGCTTGGAGAGAGACTGGCCAAAGGGCCAGAGTATGAGTGATGTCATGGATCCCGTGGCCATAACAACACACTCAGGTAGTGCATCCCCTGGAGAAGCAAGCGCTGGGCACTGGCCTAGGTTGGGGGTTGGAATTCACCTTCCTAGTTCCTTCGCATATCAGCCACAGAAAATCCAGTTATTTGGGTTCCATGCAGAGCAGCTGAATTTCACCCGTACTGGTAACATACAGATATGTGTAAACTATATTTTTTATGTATTTGTGTGTGAAAGATATTTAACTCAATGCTGTAAAGTGTTAACCTCGAAGTCTGTACATCTCGACATATGTGGGTGACGCTTTTACAGCAGGTAACTTTACTGCTCGTACCTTGTGCTTGCTGAGTAACTGGAATGGGATAAACGCATTATACTGTCACGTACCTTAATTTTAATGAGTAGGGCCTTTTCTCTTACTCCAGACTCTTGTTTTTTAACAGTGCAGCTTTTTGGGATGGAGCAGCACAGTGGCAAATACAAAGCAGCAGTGGGTGGCTAGACTTGATTTAGTCTCAGCGAGCAGGGTTCATCTTCTCCCGTTTGTGACAAATTGTTTTTTTCCTCCCAGTCAAGCGGCCAAAAATTCCAGCCTACTTGTCCCTGAGGCAAGAAAACAGCAAGTCTGTGTCCGTTCGTGTAGGATTAATAGCCCCGCTAGCAAATGCATCAGTGAATGGGTGATGATGATCTACTGCTCAACTGCCACTTGGTCTGAGTGGGCTAGTTTTTTCAGCTTTTATCCCAGAACATCTTTCATAACCACACATGCACCTCCTGTCACAAACTTACATTGCGGCTTTGAAAGTGGTGAAAAGGGGGGAAAAGTACTTTTATTTTATTTGCTCTAAGTGGTCTAAAAGTCTCTTTCTCTCTATCTCGTTCTCATTTTTTTCCCTAGAGGATGAAAGTCCTGGACAGACCTATCACAGAGAGAGAAGAAACGCAATCACAATGCAGCCACAAGGTGGGCAAGGCCTCAGTAAAATCAGTGAAGAGCCTTCAACATCTAGTGAGGAAAGGGCCTCATTAATAAAGAAGGAGATCCATGGATCTATATCGCACCTTTCTGAGCCTTCTGTACCTTATCGTGGGACGGTTTTTGCAATGGACCCCAGGAATGGTTACATGGATCCTCATTATCGTGAGTATTGAATGCAAGTTCATTTCAGAAAGCAAGATTGAAAGGATACTGAAGCTGTCGTATTTAATTGCATTTTGTTCTGGCACTTTTCATCTCTCTCAGGATGAATCATTTTTCCTGTATATGTCTAAGATAATATAAGAATATTTATTCTTTTTGTTTATGTAGGAAAATGTTGTAAACATTTACATTGTATCCCTAAATTAGCATAGGCCTCTGCAAAAGAAAATTCTGTAGGGCATGTATCATCTGTTGCTAATCTTCATGAACCATCAAATGTTATATTTGCTCCACCCTCATGGCAAAACATGAAAAAAAGCAAACCCTATTTAAAAAGAGCAGAGAAGAAAAGCAAATAGGCTTTAAAACAATTATTTAAAAGCTATTTTAATTGCAATTTAAAGAAAGGAGGGAACACATGTTTTGGAAAGAAATTTTTTTGTTTTGTTTTGTCATTTTCTCACCAGCTACAGTCCCCCTGAGTTACTGAAAAAAGTGAATGGTTTCAACCTCTGAAGTCCTGCTCAGGCATTAATAAAAAGTAAGAAAGTAACTGACACGTGAACACAGATGTGGAATGGATTTCTCCACAGGCAAAATATGAGGGAGTTAAACAATTTTTTGCATCTGCTTCTAGTTTAAAAAAAATCATTTAGTTCTGTAGTAATGAACATCTTGAGGTGTCAAGACTAGTGCCTTTTGATTATAGATTTATCACCTTGTCAGGATACAGATTTGCCATTTAACCTTCCAGTCTCCAGTTCCAGATGATAGGCTAAAGACCCACAAAGAGGGGCCAGTCTGTGGTTTTTTTTTTTCCTCTACATAATTCAGAAATTTTAGTGTTTTAAGGCAAAAGGTCATTAGCCAGACCACTGATTAGTGAGGACAGCTGATTAGCGCATGTTTTCTTGCTAAAGAAAGTGCCAGGGATAAAAGCTAATTCTATCCCTTCATTAGTTGGGCTAGCAGCAAAGGGGAATGTGCACTCATCAGGGTGCAGATCAAAGTGTGTCTCTCACAACCTTAAGTCTCACCAACTGCCTTTATTTTAACAGAGTCTGATTGTTAATAAAGATGGAGGCTAGATAAGAAAATGAACACTTGTCTTTATAGTTGTTAAGTGAAAAGTTGATGGTGAGGGTTTTCAGCTCTCCTCTAACATGACATTTCAGTTGCTGCCTTTTCCCTCCCTCCCCTCCAATCCTGTTCAAACCCTTTAAGCAAGTTAGTCACTCATCTTTTGAGTGCCTAGAGTATACAGCGTACTGCTGACAGACTTGCCTGCAGGAGAACACAGAACATGCCGAAAGAACTACTACTGTCAAGCAGTAGCCTATAGAAATATTAGTTTGCATGTCATTGGTGATTTGACTCACATGTTATAGCTTCTAATACATGTAAATGCAAAATATATGAAGAGACTTCTGGGAGCATATGACAGTTGTGTGAGTGCACTGTACTGCTGCAGAGCTGAGATGCAGAGAGTTCTAAGATGACTTCAGTGATGACAAATGCTACTTTGACCCCTGACTGGCTGTTGTGTCTCTTCCCAAACCAGTCACAGGTGCTAGTGATACTGCATGGTGTCTACTGCAGAACTGGCAACAGGTTCTCAGCCTGCGACTGAATTGTTGTTGGTTTTTTTTTGTTATTTTCCAGTCACCATTGTTTAATGTACCTAATGTGCTCACACCTTGACCATTAGCACCTGGCTACCATTGTTGTGACGTGGCCTGCACAGAAGCCTTGGTTTGGGAGCAAGGTTCTTAGTAAGTTAATAGAAAACAAAAGATTGCATATAACTAGCATGCACAAAAGAGAGGTTGGGGGATAGTTAGTCCTGCAAAACCGCAAAAGTGCCCAAAGTATGAAAACATCGGCTGGGCAGATCTACTTCACTGCTGCTAAAGGGAATTTCTTTACAGTTTTTTGTTTTTGGTTTGTAAAATCCCTCAAGCAATTAATACCATATAAAACCCCATCATATTTCTGCTTACCTGTAATAGATTTATACAGGAGGACAACTAAATGAATGAGCATCTGGCTAAATTTATAGCAAAGAAGACAGACAGACTTAATTTTTCATATTAGTTGCATCATTTATACATAAAAGACATGCTTTTATCAAATCAGTGATTGTATTCAGCTTGACATTTTTAGTAGTCCTTTTGAAGAACACTGAATAATGTAAACACATCCCAGTCCCACTGTAGCAACAGGTGAAGAAACAACCAGAAAGGCTGTCCACTTTCTTCCGCAGTTTCTTGCCAGCTTTGCTGGGCAGATGGAGAGAAAATACTGCTTTAATCCAATGTAGCCGAGTATGTAAACATTCACAGTAATGCTTTAGTTTTCCTGTGGTTGGAAAATACAGACTTTTCAAGATGGCTAATTTGTGCTTCTATATATACCCACTTTGTATTTAAAAGTGTGGGTAGGCTTCCTGTAACACAGGAAAAGGGAAAATAATTTTTTTTGAAAGAGGACATCTGTATATTTTTATTGCAGCAAAAAAGAGCTTTTAAGTCAATTGTGTGTGGAATGCATGTCTGCTCCAGGAGCAACAGTTATTAGAAAAGGCTCAAATACTTCACATTTCTACATGTAAATGTGCGTGTCTCTATATATGTGGATTTGGGGGAGATTGTTTTTTGTTTTTAATTAAAAAGAGTGATGGTAACTATTACTTCCAGTATTTACAACATATGTGTGGAATAAATCCATCACTTGTGGGTTGATTGCTCTCTTGCAGAGAGTAGCGGGGAGATGAAGGTATGTTTTAAGTGGACTAGATTTTCAAAGAGCAGTGCTGAAACATATTCTGGGGCTGACAGTCCTTTTAATGTACCACTCTAGAGAACTTCAGCCATTTAACATTGAGAATGAGGGAGTGGCCTCCTGTTTGGGCCAGTGTCATTTGTCTCAGATGTGATAAAAGAGGGAAAAGATGTCCACGGCAGTGCTCGGCAATTTTTGTTTTTCATTTCTATCTTTACAGTGAAAGAGTTATTGGAACCATGGTTCTTACATCCATTTAATCTATTGTATGAATCCGCTTTTTCTTTGAAAAAGGTTTTAGGGCAGATGACAAAATTGTGGTAGTTTCCTTTCATACGCTACATCTTTTCTGTCCTTACTAAGACCAGGTCTGCCCTACCAACTGACATTGGTATAACTACCTCACTCGGGTGAAGAATCCACACCCCAAAGTGACGCAGTTCTACTGACCTAACCGCTGGTGTAGACACCGCTGTGTCACTGGGAGAACCTCTCCCATTGACACGGTGGCATGTTCACTAAAGCATTACAGTGGTGCAGCTTCACCACTGCAGCTTTCAAATGTAAACCTGCCCTAAGGAAATCTTATTATTATTTTTTTTTGACATGGTTACAGATCTCATTGCATTTCTGAAGTTTCATACAACATTGGTTATTTTGAGTCTTGTTAGTATAAATTCTGTCTGTAGAGATGGGGTTGGGGTAGGTAGTTCCTTTTGCTATTCTCTCCCCAGTTTTAATTCCCATGCAATTTTATGGCTGTGCTAAGGCTGCCTGTCGTTCTTCATGGAAAAAATGAATCATTCCTGTTATAAACACTTTGATTTAAAACATATTGCTGGTATTCATCCTGGATATTGCAGCTCATCTGAAGGAACTGTTAGTTCCTAATTAGTAAAGCTCAGAGAATTAGAATGTAAAAGGCAGGGGCACTTCAGTTGGCTTAGATTTAAAGGTCTCTGTGAAAGATGTTCATGAACAGCATAGACAGCATTCTGCTATCTCTGCAGCTCGTGAAGTGAGTGAGGGTGCAGGGGTATAGCTGAAAGGAGTCCTTGCCCCACTCTTTCTATAAGGATGTGTTTCTGCTGGTGTTTGAAACTTACACTATTTTCTTGGGGGAGGGAAGATTTTACATTTTAAAGGGTTTACCTTGCAAGATACTGAGTGTCCTCAGTTCCTACTCACTGCATTGGGTGGGGAGGATCAGGCCCTTAATAACTGCACTGGATCATATCTTGTAAGTGGCATCTCAGAATCAATTTGCAAAGTGACCAAGAGGCAAAGAGGAGCAGTTCAGGCTTGACCAAATTAACAACACAATGGCAGCTTATTGGATGCACCTGTTCATGTACTGAAAAAAAATAAATCAGCAAGTATTTGCCAATTTTTTTTATCCTATTTCAGTGAATGTGAATTGTTATCTAGAAACTCCAGTTTGGGGGCATTAATAAATTTTTTTCTTTCTTACCTACTCTTCACAGGCAGCCTTTCTGTTATGAAACTGACCCTATAACTGAGATGATAATAGTAGCCTAGGTCATTGCTGACTGATCAATGCATGGAGGAACCTCCCACTTGCCAAGAACAGATCTCTCTCACTTTCAAATGGAATGGGAGTTAGCTGCATCTTTTGCAGTGTTCCTGTCATCTTCCTCCAGATCCTGTGGGGGCAGTTCTTGGGTCTGTTGTCTTTCAGAGATATATGGCAGAAACTGAGTGGGTCCAGAGGGACCTATATTATCTTTTCTATTGAGTTCCCCCAGGGGTTCCCAGTGTTTGTAGCAGACACAGAGAATTCCTGTTACCTCAACTCTGGCCTCCTGTGGATTCCCAAGATTGGAGGGTGGCAGGTGGTATGGCCAGTCTTTGTGGGGCCAAACTTCACCGCTCTCATTAGACATTAGGCGAAGTGTATCTGTGAGGGATCCTTGCAAAGATTTACTCCCTAAGTCCCTCCTGCAGCATTTTCCATGGGAGGGATTGATCCAAGTCAGTAATAATACTGTTCATTTACAACAGTTTCTGGAGTGGGTTCAAATTAAAATCAGGGAGTGGTTGTTTAAAAAAGTTAAATCCAAGCATTTAATATATTTCATAAAAGAAAGTGTTTAATACAAAACTGAATGTTAGTTTAGTGCTTAGTAGAGTGGTGGGGAAATGGTTAAAAAATAGCAAAACTGTTTTTGTCAAAATTTTTAATTTTGGAAGAATTTCAACCAGCTCTGGTGTTTTGCTGTCATGGTGACGTGCCTTATAAAAGTTGCAAACAAACAGAGAAATCTGTGTGTTCTCAAAACCAAACCTGGGATCCATGGCAGCTTTTGTTCAAAATTTTAGATGGGGCAGTGTCTCTTTTTTAGCTGCAGAACTACTCAGAAACTAAGTTTCTGAAGTTTGAAAGTGCCACTCAGTATTCAGCCCGCTGCTATTGCTGTTGGGATGTTCAGCACGGTGCAACTTTGAAGTCCTGCCACTGTTTTGGGGGCCCCTCGCTGAAATGTGCTGTACTCAGTCTGGGGCATCAGAGTGGCTGCCTCTGCCTGGATCCCTGCGCGGACAGATTGACAGCTGGGAATAGCATGTAAAAGCAAAATAAAAGACATTTGTCTTTCGCTCCATTTTTATTTCCTAAGTTTTTTTCAGTCAGATTGTGCCGTAGGCACCTCAATGGCAAAAGGGACCTAAGAGATCTAGGAATAGGAATTGAGATAATGTAAGTTTTGTTGTTTGTTTTTTAATTTTTGGCTTAAATAAATATTTGTAAATCTTGACCTTGGATTTTATAGAGCTTTTACCAGTAATTTTATTTTTAATTGGAAGCCACAATTACAATGCAGTCTGTAGCACCAGTTTTTCCAAAGTGCACCACACGCACATCTGAGGACAGATTTTCAATGAAGCTCTTCTTCCATTTAGGCACCTAGATGTAGTGGGCCAAGTCCTTTTTAAAAATAAAGTTTAAGAAGGGATGGAGGGTGGGGGGAAAGAAACCCTTCCCGGTTCCATAGCCCCTTTCTGTCTCACCCTGAGAATGGAATGCCGTGCTGCTGCTCTCTTTTATGAGTCTCAGGCTATAGATATTAAAATATTTATTCATTCCAGCAATTTGATTTGACAGGTACATATTTAGATACGTTATAGTTTCTGATTGTTGTGTGTCTTTTGCTTTGCAGGAGACAACATCCGTGATTTAGAATTTAAGACTTCCTTTTTAAAGGTTTCTGAGCCTCTCGACATGTGGACCTTTGGGTCCCTGTGGGCATCTTGTCACTGCCTCTATACTCATGTTAGACAGACCCTGGTGGCCCTACATTACAACCGCTGTGCCTCCATATTTTCAGCAGCAGAACACCGGATGGGGCACCCTTCACATTCTGTCAAATTCGGAGTAGGCTAGAGGCATTGGTAATGCCAAACAACTCTCTTCTAGTTGCTCTGTGTGCTAGTTTTGGGGTGCTTCTAATCCTTTACACTCTGGAAACAAACCATAGGGCTCCCCCACGTGGCTAGGCTGAGTGCCATCAAAATGCTATCATGCTTACTGAAGCATTAATTTTGTCTTTAGATTGTGATATTGCTTATCACCAAAAAAAAGTATTTATATGTAGGAACTTTTCACCTGAAACAGCGTAAGTGTTTATGGCAAACCACAGGCAACTTGGTCTCTGACAGTCTTCGTGTTTTTACAGTTCTTAGCACAATGGGGTCCTGGTCCATGACTGGAACTCCTTGAAGCTACCACAACACAAATAAAGAATAATAACAACAATAATCAAGAGCTGCAGAGGACTAGTTTGCAGTCTTAACTTGTAGCTTCACATATCTCAGGCTACTCTGCAATGCGTGAGCTTGCTGAAGAAGGCCATAGTACCACAGGACTCTTTCTACACTTGGTCCCAGGAGTGGCTGAAAAAGGCTTCACCGGTTTGTATCAGGATAACTGAATATTTATTCCAGTATGTTCAGCACAGATTGCAGAAAGCAAACTTTTAAGTTCAGCTTATTTTTAGTCCTGTCAGAGCAGCACCTTTCTGCTTTAAGGTACTTAATGTGTTTTAAAAGTAGGCAGTATGGTTTCTATCTACACAGTACAACTTTAAAACTGTGGTACAACCCTTTCTGAGCACAATGTTTGACCTCCATTTGGGAGGCTAGACTTGAACATGGTTCTTCCTTAAGGTAATGTAAGTGCTTCTGCTAGTGAACCATTTTCAGAATTGCTAGTGGACAAACCTTGATTTCTTTCGAGTGAGCTCAGTACTTAGGACAAGAGCCTCTTGACCATACTCTATGCTTCCTTTTATTCACACCTAGTTACCCAATTAGCTCGCTGTTAGCCACACCATTGCAATGTCCTTCTCTTTGAAAGCTTGCATTGTAGCTTTTAACCTCTTATTAACACACTGCTTGAATCACTTACAACTTGGGTTCTCAAGTTTTTTCATAGCGTGGACCACATTTCAATACAGAGATTAATGGACTCCTCTCCCTGCATTCACAATTGCATAACTTGTGGCAAAGACAGCAAATGCTAACATGGAAAAGTAATATTAGAAAAATGTTTTTGTACTTTTGGCTGTATTTTAATGCAGTTTCGCTGCTGAAAGTAACGAGGAGCCAACACCACGTGGCCACTAGCAGTGTTCTGTGGTCCGCTATCCATAGTTTAACAACCTCTGACTCTTTGTGGCTGGATGGGTGCTGTTCTCAGAAATGTACATTTAAAAGGATAGTAATCCTTGTAAAAATAAATAAGCAAAAGGATATACTATAGTGGTTTTTTAGGCTTTATATTAATGGGGTTTGGGTGTTTCATGACTATCTAAAGCACCATCCCAGCTAACAATGACATTTCAAAATGAAACTGCTTGTGTGTTGCTGTTTTGTACTAAAAGAGAGAGGCTGCAAAGAAACCAAACAATCCCCTTTTCTTGATTCTGTTTCCTCTTTCTCATTTCAACACTGCCTTTTCCCAAACAGCAGTTGTGGCCTGGTTCAAAACCCAGTGAGGTCAATGGGACGACGTTACACCTGTGAGCTTTGTAGCTCTACCTTCTAATCTCTTATCCTGCTGGTTCCCCGTATCTAGTCATAACTTGTATTTACAATACCTAGGGATCCATTTTACTGTTTCTCAATTGGAGGGGAGTGTGTCAATATTCCTGTATCTTTAGCTCCCTGTAGCAGCAGTTCAAGGCAACAGCCAAATGACACACAACATATTGTGAAATAAATGGCTGAGTGTGGTAACAGCTGAGTGTAGCACTTTACCAAGTGTTGAAGTAAACGGTTGATGAGGTAGAACGTGTTGAAATAAATGTTATTCTAACACTTCATACTTTAAATGGTAAAATATTGCTATATTTCATCATGTGCTCTTCATCTACCCACCTACAGCTACGTGTTTGGAGGCATGAAGCTGCAGCCCTTATTCAAGTGAGATGTTCTTGTTGGCATGAAATTGGACTACTCCTGTGTGTAAACGGTGTGGGATTTGTTTTTTTTTGTTTTTTGTTTGTTTTTTTGTTTTTTTTTTGATTAAGCCCTATATTAACGTCTGAGCACTTCACTGAAATTGTCAAAGTTTTCATAGGATAGATCTAGGATATAGCGTAGTAGTAGGATTTTTTCTTCAGCAACTAGAAAGGAGAAGTGAGGCTTGGCAGGGGATTTCAAGCATATCCCAGCCTCCAGTAGTTGCATTTCTCAGCCCTCAGGTTCATCGGCTTGTGGAATCTTTGATGAAGAGATTGGTCACTTTCACCTTCACTTGGCTTCTACTTAACTTCGGATCTATAGTAGTGTATTGTTCTGTGATTATCATAGTTTTGCAAATTTTCACCTTTCACTTGACATGTCAGCTATGACCTTTCATCTTCATCTCTAAGCACACGAATTCTAGAAGCTTGCACACAAATAAACAAAGCTGACTAGGAGAGACCTTTTGTGAATGAAATCCAAGTCAAATTGTTGCTCAAAGGTTTTTGTTGGCTGCTGAGAAAAGAGTTACAAAGATGAACAGGCATAACCCAAGCAAACATCTGACCTGAGAGAAGTGCTTTTCATTTCTCTTGCGGAGTGGCACAGGGCATGTTATTTGAAAGAAAAGACAATTATTTTCCATCTAAATCAGCAACATGTGACAAATCACGTTTAGTATAGTGCCCTCCAGCTTCAAGTGTGTTGTAAACTATGAGCTAGATTGTGGCGTAGGCTAAAATGCCCTGGCAGGGTGTGGTTGTAGCATCATGCTGTCTCAGTGGGAGCTCCTGAGGCCATTGTCTCTGAGGGCTTGTCTGCTCTCACTACTCATGTACACTGTTTCTGAGGGATTGTGATCCAATGTGGTCCATACCACATTCTTTCTGCTGGCCAGTAAAGAGGTTTGTGTGGCCATAGCATTTCTTTCTCCCACTTTGGGGATGCTAGTGCCTCTGTCAGTGCTAGCCTTGCACTGTCCTTGTGCTCCAGAAGAACAGGAGCTACTATAGTGATGGTTGGTGTAGGAATGGGAAGAATCCTCTCTTCCCCTTTATATTTTTGCACGGTCTAGGCCCTGTGTACTCACCACTAATTATATTTTAGAATCTCTGTGATGGAAGGTGGCTCCAGATGATGCTCTTCTCTCTCAACTTTTTCCTCTTAATGTATTTCTTAATTGGCATGCCCTGTATAACGACTTGTTTAGGGTTGTTTATTGTAGTCTTTGCTGGTTAATGTGTGCCTGGAACAGATATCTGATGCTCAGTTCATTGGCTTGATTCATAACATCCTCCTTCATCCCATTTGGATAATTTATTTAATTCTGCCCACCTTCAATTTCTCACATGGTTTGAAGTGGGAGAACATATTCTTCATTTCCAGCTCCAGTCTGTTTGTATAATATTGCTATGAGCTGGTGCTGCTGTGGGGAGGAAAGGAACTTTGTCCTTCCCTCTACTTGCTCCATGGCCTGTCCAGAGCTCAGCTCTGGGGGCCAGAAGCACCACTCTCCTGTGGGCTGTGAAGCCACCTCCAGAGCCCTGTGACATACTGTTTTCTTTGCCCCATTGCTATGCTGTGCAGGCAGGAGAAAGGGGATGAGGAGTTGTTGTGGAATTCAGTGCTTGGCAAGAGCAGAATGGTGGCAACAGCTACAGCAGGAGGACCTGCTCCTTCCCTCCCTCACTGGTGCTCTTCAGGGTCCTACTGACCCAGAAATTATGCTGTGCTCTTAACCTGTGGGATGTAGCCTGGTGGGCAGCCTCTTGAACCCCACTTCCAAGTTTTGATCCCCAGCTGAGACATTCTAGACTAGTGAGTACCAGTGGTGGGTTGTATTTATGACATCATGCCTTATATAGGCCACTGCCCCACACTCCATGTAGAACAGGCTGAACCCCTGAGACGTGATAGTTTATAGTAGATAATCTCTGCATACGTACACTATTCATACACAATGGAACATTCCCAATTTGCATGCATTTGTGTGTGCGGTGTTCATCCTTAACTATTGTGGGTGTAATGTATTTATATTCTTTATGTGCACTATGTGCACTACATGCATGCATCAGGTAGCAGAGCTCTTATTTTAGCTGAAATGACTAAGGCTTTTATTCCTTTAGATGAATTCAACATTATTGTAAGCTGGACACTAATATTATAGGATGCGTATGTGCAATGCAGGGTGATTATATACATACAGTTTAATAATTTAGTGTAGTCTCTGTGGCTTGTTGCTTCCTGGTTATTTTTTTTTTAATGTGGTTGTTAATATATTTCTGCATTCTAAAGCTTTTTGTTTTTAAGCTATCTCTGATATGCAGCTTTCATATCTTGGCACCCAGCTACATTGAACCCCATTGTAAAGTCCCTTTGTATAAAAGCCATCTAGTTATAACTCTCAAAAATAAGATGCTTGTCTCCCAAGGACAGCTCCATATTGCGGGTAGAGTATAATCATTAACATTGTTTTTTTGCTTTCAAATAGCTGGGGACAGTGAGTCAAGGAGTGAGAACTCCCTTTGTTTCATGTAGTGTGCATTGCAGGGAAAGAATGTAACAGAGCAGAAAATGAAGAAAGACATAAAAGAATCTCAGCTCAAGGAGGTCAGATCCATCACAGGCTTAGCGTTGCCTTCAAAGATGCCTGGGACAGGTGGCAGTTCAAGACAATCAGAGGAGAAGCATCCGCTAGCACTGAGATAAGGGATTCTTGCAGAATCCTGCTATCTGGTCCTAGTTTGCTTTGATGTAACTCTGCTAGAGAAGACTTCTGGGAGCCGGCTACTGTTTCCCTCAGTGATAGGCTGCTGTTGTTCAGCCTTTTGAGGTCTCATTATAGTGGTCCTTGAGGATTAATCCTCTTTAAGGTTTACATGGGAATGGTTTTGTCTGAAGGCCCAGCCAGGGACCTGGGTACCGCCTGTACAAAACATTATTGCATTCTGTCATTTTTTTTTCTGAGTGGTTCATATTTAACAGTATTTGACAGGAAGCTAAAACCAAACATCTAGCCTTTTTTGGCTTCCCTCTTTGGCTGTTACTGAGTTTTTGTTGAGCACAGCTTGAGCAGTTCTTTGCAGACTCTGAACCATTAGCAGTAAATTGTCAGTTTCCGGTTACTCTGTTTAACCTGCTGTTTTTGGCAGCTTTTCTTTTCTTTCCTTCCTTGCCTTTCCTACCCTCCCCCTCCCCTTTCCCTTTTTTAAAGGAGAGAAGCTATGGTGCTGTTTGTCTGCAGTATTATAGATTGTCCCACTGATGCCTTATAAGTATGCCTGCAGTAGAGGATTGTAGTTTGTTTTGCTCAGGATTGAAAGCATCCAACACCAAAAGGCCACGAATAACATACTCATTTATGTTGATTTTATACAAAAAGAGCCTATTTGTAGTTACAGGTGCTTGCATACTATTATGAAAAACTTTTTATGTTTCTCTTTAAGGAATAAGGCCCTGCTCCTGCTCCCAGTGATATTAAACAACAAACTGTCAGTGGCAATCATGGATGCAGAATCTGGCCCTGTATTTTGCTATGTGAAAGGAAAGCTCTACTTTCATGTCATGTTGACATATTTTGTTGGTGATGCTTGTACATTATTACGTGACAAAATATGGATTTTTTTTCAAGGACAGGGAAAACGACTGTAAACTTGATTCTGAAAAAAAGTATTGTGTCCCCAACAGTTGGTGAAAAAAAATAACTTTTACTGTTGTGCATTGTTTCCCTGATTAAACAACGAATTGCAAATTCATTTTGATATGTTATGACTTTAAAGTGGTTGTTGGGTAAAAATAATGGGAAAATTATATGATATTGGATACATGAAAATAATAAATTGGTGATTTTGACACAGAAAATCATATTAAATTTATTGTTTTGGGGTTATTGATGGGCTCAACGGATTCAGATATAGCTCAGTTTAGTAATGACTGATAGTCTTTAAGATCAGACAGCTGTTTCCTCTGTTAAACAACTTGGTGATCTCAATTCAGTTTAGTTAATAACACTGGTCTACAATTTTTGAGAAGTCGTCTGCTTCAGAGATAAAATGTGGTATTTATTATGTATTTTGATGTGCTGAATTCAAATATCACAATTAAAACAACTGATTGGCTACTGTTTCTAAGATATTTAAATTTTTACATTTTATATCTATGTATATTGTGTAGATAGTAGAGTTTTAATCATAAATTGTAAACCTAGGTCTTTTCATGTGTTTATGGTTGCTTTACATGATAATATTTCACCTGTCCTGTTTATGTAACACTTTAAAAATCAGCAAAAGGGTTATATAAATAAAATTTATTATGAAACA
>NC_133770.1:99286611-99336919 GCF_003597395.2 Chelonoidis abingdonii | reverse complement strand
GACCTTGAGGTCATTGAGTCTAGCCCCCTGCTTTCACTAGCAGGACCAAGTACTGATTTTTGCCCCAGATCCCTAAGTGGCCCCCTCAAGGGCTGAATTCACAACCCTGGGTTTAGCAAGCCAACGTGCAAACCACTGAGCTATCCTTCCCCTCATTGTTGGTAAGTGGTCACATGATAAAAAAACAACCCAAAAAACTGTATTGCCAGCTGGCAATCTCAGGAACAGGCCCAGAACTGAATCGTCATGCCATCTCTAGTACCCTCTAATCCAGAGAACTACTCACACAGAAGAAGTTTGAGGCACAATAGTAGAATAAAGTAAGGAGGGTTGCATTACTGTTGCTTGTGCCTATTGGTAGCTAAACAGTGACTTCCCCTTTTAGGGGTGTCAACTGATCACTCAAGTACAAGTACAAGCGCTGTACTTCAGTTTGTTTGGAAGTTATCAGCAAACTTCTGTTCTACAGTTTTGTAGCTTAATAGTGTTTTCTCTTAATACAGGGTTGTTTAAATGTGCATTGAATATATGTATATATAGCATAATAGCTTTATATGCTTACATAAGCTTTATAGGGATCCTTGCTGACACTGCCTGTAGGGGCCTAACACTTCCCATTATTAACAAACATGGCTATAACCTTCATCCATTCCAGAATTTCCCAAACCATGATCAGTTAAAAGCAATACATATATTTACATTTTACTGTATTTGTGAATATTAATAAGCTCTGTCCATAGAAATGACATAAGTGTTTCCCTGCTAACTAATTCCAGTTGGGAGGAGCAGAAGGAGACTAAGAAAAGGGGAGAAGCCACATAAAATAAGTTTAATAAACAAAATATGTCATGGTCTGAGGTGTTATAGAATCATTCAAGAAGGCTTTGCCCTCCTAAGTAATGCAGTCATCCAAATCCTTGGCAATCTAAGCTTTTATATATTAAAAAAAGTACACACACCACCTATTCGATTTATACTCACATACAGACATATATTAGGACTGTCAAGCGATTAAAAAATTAATCGTGATTAGTCCCGTGATTCAGAAAATTAATCATGATTAATTGTGTAATTAATCACACTGTTAATAATAGAATACTGTTTGTTTAAATATTTTTGGATGTTTTCTACATTTTTAAATATATTGATTTTAATTACAACACAGGATGCAAAGCTACAGTGCTCACTTTATATTTATTTTTGATTACAAATATTTGCACTATAAAAAACTAAAGAAATAGTATTTTTCAGTTCACCTAATACAAGTACTGTAGTGCAATCTCTTTATCATGAAAGTTAAACTTACAAATGTAGACATATGTACAAAAAAACCTGTATTCAAAAATAAAGCAATGTCAATTGTTAGTATCTACAAGTCCACTCAATCTTATTTCTTGTTCAGCCAGTCACTCAGTTAAACAAGTTTGTTTACATTTGCAGGAGATAATGCTGCTACTCTTTGTTCACAATGTCACCTGAAAGTGAGAACAGGCATTTGCATGACATAGCATCGCAAGATATTTATGTGCCAAATGCACTAAAGATTCATATATCCATGCTGATGACAGGTTCTGCTCGGTAACGATCCAAAGCAGTGCGGACCGACGCATGTTCATTTTCATTATCTGAGTCAGATGCCACCAGCAGAAGGTTGATTTTCTTTTTTGGTGGTTCAGGTTCTTTACTTTCTGCATTGGAGTTTTGCTCTTTTAAGACTTCTGAAAGTATGCTTCACACCTAGTCCCTCTCAGATTCTTAAACCTTGGGTCGACTGCTTTAGAAATCTCATATTGGTACCTTCTTTGCATTTTGTCAAATCTGCAGCAAAAGTATTCTTAAAACGAACATCTGATTCATAATGCAAGACTACTATAACTTGAAATATATGGCAGAATGCAGGTAAATCAGACCCGGAGATATACAATTCTCCCTCAAGGAGTTCAGTGTAAAATTTAATTAACACATTTTTTTTTTAATGAGCATCATCAGCATGGACGTATATCCTCTGGAATGGTGGCCAAAACAAGAAGGGACATATGAATGTTTAGCATATCTGGCATGTAAATACCTTGCAATGCCAGCTACAAAAGTGCCATTGAAGTGCCTATTCTCACTTTCTGGTGTAAATATGAAGTGGGCAGCATTATCTTCCATAAATGTAAACAAACTTGTTTGTCTTAGCGATTGACTGAACAAGAAGTAGGACTGAGTGGGCTTCTAGGCTCTAAAGCTTTACATTGTTTTGTTTTTGAGTGCAGTTATGTCACAAAACCCCCGGCATTTGTAAGTTACACTTTTGGAATAAAGAGAGATCTCTACAGTACTTGTATGAAGTGAATTGAAAAATACTATTTCTTTTGTTTATCATTTTTACAGTGGAAATATTTGTAATGAAAAATAATAATGCAAAGTGAACAGTATGCACTTTGTATTCTGTGTTGTAATTGAAATCAATATATTTGAAAATGTAGAAAAATATGCAAAAATATTTAATACATTTCAGTCGGCATTCTATTGTTTAACAGCGCGATTAAAACTGTGATTAATCACAATTTTTTAATTGAGATACATTCTTTGAGTTAATCACGTGAGTTAATTGTGATTAATCGACAGCTCTTATATAAAACGTGCATTCTGGAGATGGAAGGGAGAGTGGCCAGTGCTCCCAATGTTAGCATTAATTACTATTCTGTATTCATAGACCTGAGTTTTTAAATGAGGATAATTGTTTCTTTTAGTTATTTTCCAAATAATAGAAGTGCCTAGTAATCAGTGAGAGCAGCCAACCTGAAAAAAATAAAACTGTGAAGTTCAGCCATTCTTTCATCGAGAGGAAAACAGTGTCTTAAAATGAGATACTTGTATTTTCCCCACCTTTCCATAACCCTAACATAGCTAACAGTTTTTGCTCAAACTGAGAACAAACATGGAAAGCTTTGCCACCGCCCCTCACCAAGTGAAATGTGCAGGTTATCAGCTAAAAATAGGGTTTTAAAATGAAAATCTTGAAATAAATCTATTTATGGCAGGTGCTTCTTGGTACTTGCTCTAATACATATATTACATACATTGAGAGTTTTTGCGTCTTTGGTGTCTCCATGCCTCTGCGTTGTTCTGAGGGTAGTAAATATTATATATTTGCAACAGTCACTTGTTACTCTTTTTTTCCTCAGGAAGGAATGAAAACTGAATTGAAACTGATCTCAGGCAGGGCCAGCTCCAGGCACCAGCCCAGCAAGCAGGTGTTTGGGGCGGCCAACGGAGAGGGGCAGCACGTCTTGCTCTTTGGCGGCAATTCAGCGGCGTGTCCCTCCCTTCCTCTCAGAGGGAAGGACCAGCCACCAAATTGCCGCTGATGGCTGAAGCCAGATCGCGATCGTGGCTTTTTTCTTTTTTTTCCTGCTTGGGGCGGCAAAAACCCTGGAGCTGGCCCTGATCTTAGGTTAGTCAGTGTGAAACTGATTAGGAGTCAGTAACTGGAAGCATCACAGTATCAGAGTCTAGGTGATAAAAGGATATTTTGCATTAGCAGTAACTCTCCTGTTTCTTAAAAGGTACCATGCATACCATCACCCAGCCTATGGTTCGCTGCTGTTGTGATATGGAATTTTCTTTTGGGCTGAGCAAAGCAAATTTTGAAGTCCAATCCTCCAGCAGTTTCCACTCAGAATTTATGTTACATTTAATGAGATGTGTAAGAACTGTGGGATTTAGTCCTAATTTAATTGGTTCAGTGAAATCAACCTGTTTATTACAGAGTAGAACACTTGGCACAAATACTAATGATATTAACCAAGGGTTTGATTAAAATGAAGTTGGATCCAGATATACCAAAACATCTCTCCTCAAAAACACATGAAAGCCTCTTCACAGAAAAGACACTTCCTTTTTCTCTGGACTTTTCTTCCTATCCAAACCTTTCCCCCCATTTTTTCCTCTTTTTCCCTGGGATGTCTCTCTCCCAGACTCTTTTCTGCCTTTTCTAGACCTCTTTCACCTACAACCCTTCCTTCTGCTGAGCTCTCCATATGCTTTCTACTCTCTCCCATCAAGAACCTCCGGATGTTCAGCCTTGCAGAGATAACCACTATCCATGCACGACTCCCTGTCTTTCCTCAGTCTGTGCTGTGGAACCTCACTTTACATAGCATCCCTTGAGCAACCAGAGCAGGGGAATCTCCTGGAAATGGAACCAAGCTGTCCAGGAGTTAGCAGGAACCTGTGTGGCAGAGAGGAATCAAAAAGTTATACATGCAGATCTCAAAGGATATGCAGGTTCAACGGGAGTTGGATCAAACTCTGTGTAGGCTGAAGCATTGACTGATTGCCACATAGGAAGGAAGCTTATATTCTTCCTATCTGACAGCTCACAGACATCCACTTTTAGCTTAAGTTGTAGAGACCTGTGTTTTTGAAGCTGTGTCACCAGTGTTCTAATCCTGGCTCTGCAGGTAGCCGTGGTTTATTATGGGGTGGTGATGGTCGCTTCTTAGTTAAGGTTACAGTCCCATTATAAGACGGCTTTAAACTCACTTGTAGTGCAAAAAGAGAAATCCTCCTCCTTTCAGAGTTTTAGGGTTAAGTCTCATTAACATGCCCTAAAAATATTAATTCAGTTAAGGACTTTTTGAAATGAAAAGACTTAAAAATGGTTCCTTTATAACATTTTTGCAAAGTCTCTGTTTCATTGTGTCCCTGAATTTACTCAGCAAAAACCTTGTACACCATGGCATTTAGAGAAAAAAAAAAAAGAAGTAGACTTGACGTTGACTTATGCAGGAGGCAGTCTTCAAGAGCAAGAATAGTAAAGTATTTAAGGATTTGCCATTATATGAACATAGGCCTGATGCTCTGTCAGTGAAGACAATGGAGAAAAAATGTGATGGAGACTATTTTCAACATTGACTTCTGAACTGACCTGGCATATTTTTCAGAAATGAAGCAAAACACCAGG
The DNA here is from genome assembly GCF_003597395.2 of Chelonoidis abingdonii. Taxonomy (NCBI): domain Eukaryota; kingdom Metazoa; phylum Chordata; order Testudines; family Testudinidae; genus Chelonoidis; species Chelonoidis abingdonii. Next base: position 99,331,965 of record NC_133770.1, on the reverse strand, counting down.
ATTATAACCACCAGATTAGAAAAAAAAGCTCCTCCCCATCTACTCCACAACAGATGTTGGAGGAATGTTCACAGGTCCAATTTCCATTTGAGGTAGCTGAGGACCAGAGAGGTTGTGACTTGCTAAAGATCTCATAGGAAGTTTGTGGCAGAGTTGTGAATAAAATCATTATCTAATGTACTAGACTCATGGCTTGCTCATTAATCCATAAGGGCTTTCATGAAATCTGCTTTAAATCTCTGTCCTTAGTTGTAAATATGGGTAATTTCCCCGCTCTGCCCTGCTCCCCAACTTTGTACACATACTAACTGCAGAACATTATTATTACCCAGATTTTTTCAGATGAATTTACTAAGGAATAGAGAGGATAGTGAATTGGTTGATCATCACTAATAGTAGGATAGGCATTGGCTATGGAACCAAAAGAGTCCCAATGGTAGATTCTCAAAAAAGCAGACTGAAATCTAGATCCTGATTATGCCTCAAAATAAGTGTGCTGTTTTTCAAATTACTGAGAATATAGCAACTTCCACTGAAATCAATAGAAGCTGCTTGGTGCTCAGCACTTTTGAAAATCAGACCACTTATTTTGAAGCCTAAATCAAGTTTTAGGTCAGTGGGACTTGTACTCCAAGCCTTTAGTCAATTAGGTACTTTTGAAAATCCCTTCCCAGGAGCCTAATTTTTGGCTCCTATTTTTGAAAATCCAGGCCCTAGTTTTGAGTCTTGACAATTAATTTGTTGTCATTTCATTTTTCTTTTTTAAAAGCAATTTTTGTCAGAAAATAAGAACGGCTGTACTGGGTCAGACCAAAGGTCCATCTAGCCCAGTATCTGTCTACCAACAGTGGCCAATGCCAGGTGCCCCAGAGGGAGTGAAGCTAACAGGAAATGATCAAGTGATCTCTCTCCTGCCATCCATCTCCATCGTCTGGTGAACAGAGGCTAGGGACACCATTCTTTACCCTTCCTGGCTAATAGCCATTTATGAACTTAACCACCATGAATTTATCCAGCTCCCTTTTAAACATTGTTATAGTCCCAGCCTTCACAACCTCCTCAGGTAAGGAGTTACACAAGCTGACTGTGCGCTGTGTGAAGAAGAACTTCCTTTTATTTGTTTTAAACCTGCTCCCTATTAATTTCATTTGGTGACCCCTAGTTCTTGTATTATGGGAATAAGTAAATAACTTTTCCTTATCCACTTTCTCCACATCACTCATGATTTTATATACCTCTATCATATACCCCCTTAGTGTCTTCTTTTCCAAGCTGAAGAGGCCTAGCCTCTTTAATCTTTCCTCGTATGGGACCCTCTCCAAACTCCTAATCATTTTAATTGCCCTTTTCTGAATCTTTTCTAGTGCTAGAATATCTTTTTTGGTAGGAACACATTTGTATACAAGTATTCAGTGTGGGCTTACCATGGATTTATATAAGGCAGTAATATTTCTCAGTCTTTTTCTTCTATCCCCTTTTTATGATTTCTAAAATTCCTGTTTGCTTTTTTGACCGCCTCTGCGACTGGCGTGGACATCTTCAGAGAACTATCCACGATGAGCCCAAGATCTTTTTCCTGATCATTGTAGCTAAATTAACCCCCATCATCTTGTATGTATAGTTGGGGTTATTTTTTCCAATGTGCATTACTTTACATTTATTCACATTAAATTTCATTTGCCATTTTGTTGCCCAATCACTTAGTTTTGTGAGATCTTTTTGAAGTTCTTCACAATCTGCTTTGGTCTTAACTATCTTAAGTAGTTTAGTACCATCTGCAAACTTTGCCACCTCACTGTTTACCCCTTTCTCCAGATCATTTATGAATAAATTGAATAGGATTGGTCCTAGGACTGACTGATCCTTGGGGAACACCACTAGTTACCCCTCTCCATTCTGAGAATTTACCATTAATTCCTACCCAGCATTCTCTCTGAAGATAGATTGTACTGTGCAGGCGTATGTAGCTAATTTAGCTACATAATGAAAGTGCAAGACTTGTGAGGTGTGCAGTGAATGAGGCAGGTCTCCACAGGAGTGATTATCAACTTGGCCAGCTCAGCTCACTCCTTTTAGTTTAATAATATAGTAGCCAATTCATTGAAAATTTAAATAATGATGACCCTGATTCATTAAAACACTTAAACACTTGCTTAAAAGCTGGCCTAAAAGTGCTTAAGTTCCATTGACTTCAGTTGGCTTTAATCTGTGCTTGAAGTTAAGCACTTGCTCAACTGTTGCCCTGAACAGGGATGCTTTTATGAATCAAGGTAAAAAACTTCAGGTACCTGCACAGAGAGAGAGAAAAATGAAACACATGGTGAGGAAAAAACTCATGGGAAATTCCAAAAAGAAAAATGTTGATTTCAGTAGACAACTAAGGTTCGTAAGTGACAAACAGTGAGGGTACCTGTCTCGTGACTTACACAATCTGAGCACTTATAAACAAGAGCACTAATATTTAAGAAGATCATAAATCTTACACTATCCAGATAATAAACAAACACATTATTTGTATCAGTTGCAAACTCTTATCAAGTACTGAACTCCATCTATGACATTTTAAGTCCCTTTTTTACACCATAAGTACTTGACAAAAAATTCTACTGTCAGTTAATAAATATATCAGCTGGTAACATTTACTCTTAAAAATATTATGGTAATAAAATGAATAAAAATAATTTAAAAAACAAAACAAAAAAAACAACAATTCAGGGGTCAGAGTTAAGGTTTTGTTTTGTGATGAAAGATGCATTCCTTTACATGTGATGAGAATTGTGTGTATGTGTTAGATTTAAGTGAGTAAGATTTATTGTGTCCGTAACTATTAATTTATTTCCTTTTAAATTGCTTGGGTTTTGCAAATGATATGTTACATAAATAAACTTTTGGCACTTAACAACCATACCAGACTTCTGAAACAAATCTTACTTTTGGAATAAACAGTTTGGACCAATTTCCAATTTAATACACCCTTCCAGGTCCTCCTGAGCTATCCCCAAACCCAGAATTCTCCCATTCCACTCCACATCTCTAACAACCCCTCCCCACCAGCAAAAACTTTGGAGATCAATTGTCTTGCAGGGTACTCAAAGGTCAACCCATTTGGGTTTTTTGCAAACTGTTGGGAAAAGTGAATTCCACAGTCAAGGATCCCTTCCTGAAAACCACCTGCCAACACTTGGTTCATGGTTAAACCAGGGGACTGCTGGCTCGTATGTCTGTCAATCTCAGATGCCATGGTATTACACAGGGGAAAAAGGTGGTCACTAAGATAGCTAGCACACAATCATTTTAAGACCATATCAGTTCAAGCCAACACTTTAAATTGCAACAGTAATTGAACTGGAAGCTAGTGCAGAGCATGTGCCTATAGTGTGTGTATGTATTTATAAAATATCTGGGTACATATGCATATAGCAAGATGCATGATAAGGAATTAAAAGTCCGCATATCTTATTGGTTCCCCCCCCCCCCCAAAAAATCTGATTGTTGGTGGAAACAATGCTGAGGGATTTTTATTCTGGATGACCAGGTCAGGTCTGTGTCTTGTAATTGGTATGTATTCATCTGCTATATCTACTATACTGTATTTAATCTCAGCAGTGGAATTTATGTATGTTACAGCAGCAGGAAACACTAGGCACTCAGCAACAATCAAAATTTTCTCCTCCTTTCTCTTGTACTTTTGCTCTTATAGAATAATGAACAAACCAAACCAAACCTTTATGACCCTGCCTGAGGATTCTGGGAAAGGAATAATAAGCAGTACCTTGCTGATGTGTTTTAATAAATACTAGTTTACTGCATCCCACAACAGAGAGCAAATACATGCAATTACTTGCAAATTTCTTCAGTGTTTGTACTTATAAATCTCTGCCTAAATCTTCCCAGCTGGGAGTTAGGCTAGTCTTTTTGCTGTGGAAGCAGGCCTTTGTTCTCATGTTCAGCTTCAGCTCAGTCTGGAATAATTCAGAAACGTATTAGATAGATTGCTGCTCCCAAAAGGCATAATGAAATAACCTTCACTCCCAGCCTTAGGGAAATAAGCACACAATCAGGGTTTGGGCTGATTTCTCGATTAAACAAAGAACTAACTGTGCACAAATTGCTCCATAACAATTTGTAAGGAGTCCACTTTATAAATTTCTTGCAGATGCAAAGTTGATATTTTTTAATCAGAGCGGCAGGGCTGTTAAAGTCAAAATGTCTTCAACATTTTTCCTTTGCTCAATAATTAGTATAAAAAATATTTAGATTTAAAATTGAATTGGTAACCATTCTAGGGTGTTTTTTGTTTCATTTTTTGAAAATCAGTGAAATGTGATGTCAAACGCAAACTAAAATTCCCATTCAATATATGTAATTAACTCAGTCCAGCTGGCATAGATATAGGATAACTTTGTACTGTCATTTTTTATTTTGGTAAATTTCATATTGGATTCAACAAAGGAATGAAAAGTTATTGTGCTTAATGTTGTTGTGACTTAAGGTGTTCTCTGGTCAAATTATTCCATAAATCAAAATCAGGCTCTTGTTGTAACCATTAAACATTGTTTAGAATAGGATATTTAGGAGATGTTTAGTAGCTTTCCATTGATTGAACAAGACACTCATGTCAGGCAAAAAGCATGCCATATTTTGATGGATTACAGTATTTGATGGCAAATCTAGGGACCTGGTAAACTGTGGTTCATATTTTACTTGTCTTTGTTTGTTTTTAACTTGAAAGCTTACATTGCAGGGTAAAATACCACTCTTAAGTATTAATACTGAAGCCTACTGTTTATCTATAACCCATATTTTAATGCTATGAAATCTCCCCCACATTTAAGAACACATACATATTTGTGTACATTAGCTTGGAACAGATTACCTCATTCTTCAGATAATTAGAGAGTTCTCTATTCTGAGCTAACCTAAACAAACAGAGATATTGCTATATTTCATTCAGAATGTCTGCAAATTTCAGACTCTACTTTCCATGAAATGAAGTTACAGTTCTCTGGTCTGGTCCCTATCTGATTCTGATACTTACATCAATGTAGACCAAAAGTAACTAAATTGAAGTCAATGGAATTATACTGGTGTAAGAGAGGGAAGAATCCATTCCTCTCTGTTCCCCACATCAGATTCTGAAGTGCAGTTGTACTTTCAACAGACGCTGTTTTTTGCTGTTTCTACCAATAACGGTGTTCAATTTGTGGTTTAAAAAAAATTGTTTTCTCAAATGAATAGAACCTGCTTACTGTGAACTTAGATACTGTAAAACAGTGGCCACCTTGCAGTTCTCACTGTAGTGATTCTTCACATATAGGCAATTAATTCTGTATATGGATAAAAAACAACATGACAAGAATAACAGGGTTCTACCAAGCAGCATAGTATGCATATAACCTTGATGCAGTTATATGCATACTATGCTGCTTGGTAGAACCCTGTTATTCCACACATAGGGATTGTACCAGTTTAATCATGTTGGATTCTAATCTGATACAGTTAAAATGGTACAAAACCACTGTGTATACCAGCCCTAAGAAAGAGAAAGGTGAAAATACAACACATCCAAGGCCTGCTCCTGTAAGGTGCTGAACACTGTCAGCTGAACTCAGTACCTCACAGAAAGTGCTCTGTATGTCACACAATTGACATCATGGTATTAAACAAAACAGCACCTTCATATTTTGGCTCTAATGCTCTCTGGGTCCAATATTTTACCTTTCATAGGTCACTGCTAGATTCTTATCTGGTGTAAAACGGCATAGCTTCATTGATGCCTATCCCATAAAAATAAAAAACAGCAAGTAGCATTTGTCATGCTGCAAAAGTCCGGATTTGTTAGGAACAGATGTATAATCCCCATTGTTGTTTATCTCTTAGTAGCATGCAACCCTAGGGCTTGATCTTATTCCCACTGATATCAATGGTAGAATGGGAGCAAAATTTGACTCCTACATGTGCTGAGGTTAGTTGTGATTTGTGTGTGTGAGATATAAGAAAACAAAAGGAAATAGATAAATATTTATACAGAAAGATGAACAGACCTATTGCTGTGTTAGTATATGTGCATGTATGGACTCACACGGATCATGTTTACTTCATGCATGTGAGTCTACTCAATTCATCTTGCATGTACAATAATGGAATATTTCTATTTTTGGGAAGAGAGAGTAGTAGGGCTATGTTGTTAGAGTAACAAAATAGTAACTGGCATCTTGAGTTAAAGGGGAAAAAAAAACCCACTGAATTTACTGGGAAATTCATCTTATTCCTTACGCTGTTTCATGTTTGACAGGATCTTCTGACAGCTTTTACCCATCAAGCAGATTGAAACACTGTTCAAACTTCTTCTGTTCTGATAACTGAGCCCAGTGTTAGGATATGAACTTTACAGTTACAGTGAACATTTAATTAACTACAGTACTGTCATTCCAGTAGAAACAGTAACAATTGCTTGAGGTACTGTACATTTATGCTAGAGAATCTGCAGTGGCATGTTGAACAGGAAGGCTCCAACTCGGTTTTCTTTTAAAGTTGCATTTAAATGTACACTAGATACACATTCATCACTTTAATCTAAACTCTACTGTAAATTAACATGTATAGCCTCTGAGATCATACACTTTCACAGAAGTACTCTAATGAAACTTGGCAGCTTTTACCCAATAACATCATTTGTTCCATTCACCAGCGAAAGCAGACCTCAAACAAGTCAAAACTGTTTTCAGTAATGACTTCCATTTTTTTCTGAGTCTTAAATGTCTCTTGTCCTGTACCTATTTCACGTTAAGTCAAAAGCACTACAAGCCTGCATATGTATCAAAGGAAAGCTCACTTATATAAGATCCTGAGATGTTTGTCATTTACCAATTAGCTTATGAGTGACTTGTTGTCAGTAAGTCATCTTTCATCTCAAAACTGTTACATTAGGTGCTTGATGCTCACAGTTGTAACATGTAAAATTGCCTGTCAAGTGAATGATTTTGTCATAAAGTTCTTGCATACCAGTTGGTATCCATATAAGACTGAGTTGAAAACCTTATTCTAAAGTATGAAATAGTGTAAAATATTGAAATAAAAGGCTTCTACTTGTTTCAAACCTTTTCATTGACTTGGTCAAAATCACATGTTTTATCATAGCAGCGCCATGGGGTTGAGTTGGTGAACTTTTTTTGTTATGACCACTTATTTTCAGAAGGCTAGGAGATGGCCACTATTTGATGTTGTTGAATGAAACTTGGCATACATGGTTTGTCCCTGCAGAAATTATTTTTATCTTATTTGAAAAAAAAATGCCCATTTTAAAGTGTGACAATGAAAATAAAAAAGGAAGTGGCTGTTTTCAGATATTTTTGTGTGACCTACAGTAGAAAAAAAACCTTGCATACTCCCACAGCCTCTTCTCCTGCTATATCTTCTCTACCCTCTCGGTTCTGCAATACACCCATTCCATTTCAAACCCTTCTGTATTCCAGTGTGGCTGTTTCCTCCTTCTTGCTTTCTGGGTGCCAGAAAGCGGGTGGAAAGCATTGTGAGCCTACTCTTAGTTCCGGTGCCTGACACCACAGTAGCCTCTGGTGACTGTCTGTTGGTACAACATGTTCTGTAGAAATTTTAAGTTTGCTGTTGTTTAATATTAAAAATATAAAATGACCAACACACTTCCTCATTCTTTACATCTCCAAAGCACTTTACAAACATGAACTAAATTGCCCTAGCATAAAGGACAGGCTCAAGGTCTTCTGTGTCCATTAAATTCTGTAAGAGTCTGAGCTAGAGATTGGGTCCAGGTGGAGTGGAGTATCTCTCTGGCCAGATTGCTCTCCACGCTCCCTGCGTGCCACAGAGGTGGTCTCAAATAGAGTGGCTCATCAAGGGGGTTGTGGATTAGCATAGGTGAAATGTCCCTAGAACCCAGGATGTCTGAGACCCACTGGCTCAGAAATCCCTTGGTGACGTTTCCAGTCAGTGGGCTAGAATAACAATCGTGGAGGGCCTGCACTCCAGTCCTGCAACCTCCTTATGGCTTAGAGGAAAATTCCTTAATTCCACTTCATGCAGTCAGGATTTGAGGGTACATTTCACCCCTAGTGCTTACCTAAGAGAAGATTATTGTCCTTTTCTAGTTTCATTTTCTTTTACGGCTCTGTGCGCAATTGAAGGTAAGGGTCATACATTTAAAAAATGGGTGCCCAAAGTTAGATACAAGTGCTCAGTGCACAGTAGCTGCCATTGAAAGCAATGGCTGGGTAATCAGCACACTTGAAAACTGGGGTGAAATCCTGACCCCAGTGAAGTCAATGGCAAAACTCCTATTGACTTCAGTGTAGCCAGGATTTAGGTGCCAGAATAAGGATTTAGGAGCTTAATTTTAGACACTTTCAAAATCTTGGTCATAATGTACCCTGCTTTGTCTTAGATTCAGCCTATAGCTTAATTCTATAAAGTACTGTAAATAGTTTTACTTGTTTTGTTTTGTAACTAACTTGAAAATAGCAATAATCTGTTTGCATGTTGCATGATCATTTCATTTAGAATATCTCATCACAGTATTTACTTACTTTATAATTTAGAAACATTTGTAATTAAAAGCTAGACTTAAAATAATGAAAGACAAGGACAAGATTTAATCATGCAGCTGGGTAGAAATCAACAGCAACAATGCAAAAACCTCAGTATATTAGAGTATTCTATGTAGTTTGTCCTATTTCATCATCAGTTGCTTCTCTTTCTCTGCTCCCCAACCCATTTTGCAAGAAATACCTACATTTACAGGTGTTTTAGAAAAACTGCAATTTACACACATCTTTGATTTTAGTGAAGTTGTCCATTATACCTTTTGTAATACCACTTGTTGCACAATTACACTGCTAGAAAAGATGCAAGCTCTGTAAAAATCAGTATGAGAATTTAAGATAGTTAAGGTACATTAAAGGCTTTTCTGCTCATAAATTTGACATTTTCTCTCTTAAAGGGCTTACATTTTTTATGAACAGACAAGTAGTATAGTAAAATGAAGTACGTTCAGCACACTATGAAACAATACTGTCATTGGAAAGAAAAATCATGCTGCTAGAAAATACCTATATTACTAGGAAAATGAATCAAATTATGACAGTTGCATGTATTTGAAACCTGACGGAGTAACCTATCACTGCATAGCGTTTTCCTATCTCAGTGTTGTCTCCCTGCCCTCTGCAACTCTGAGGAAGTAGATGCTACACACCAACTCATTCACAAAAATCCTGGCAGGGGGCCAGCTTCCCTCGCTATCTTTGTCTGCGAGTCAAGCTTGAGTCTCTGTTCCCTGCTTCTCTTTCTCCCGCCTTACTGCCCCATGCAGTTTTTGCCTGCCAGATCTGTACCTGCTTCAGCAACAAATAGAGATCTAAAAGACTCTACTTTCTTTCTCTGATTTTTTCATTTGTTGCATACTGTTCTTCCATAGCTGCTTTAGTTTATATTAGCTTTGATTCTGCTATTCAGATGTTTGCTCTTACTTCCAAAGTGCTCATGTGCACACCAGTAGGTTGTTGGTTTTGACCTGCTATCTTACTTTATTTCCTGATTTTTTTTTCTTAAAACTATCTTACTGTTCTAAATCACTGCCTGTCATTTCAAAGAAACATGTTGCTACATGCTGCTGCCAGTGGTGAAAAAGTACAGAAGACATCAGACTTCCGTATACCCGATATTTGCCAATACTTCTTCCCCAGCTGGTTTGGCAGTAGAAGTAATACCTGTTATGGCTGCAGCAACTGCTGCTCCAGCTATAGAAATCTGGCAGGATTTAGATACATACTTCATCATAGACCTGTGCCAATGCCTGTGGGTTTGAGTCTGAAGCTGTAAGCTGGAAAATAATGTATACTGAATGGCTCCAACAGTGATTCTCACCTTCTTTGAGAATGTGGATTTGGACAGTGTCCAAGCTCTGAATTTTTCCATGTTGGGGTAGCACTGTATTAAGAGGCACCAGATATTGAATAGAAAATGTTCACTGCAAAAAACTTCCCAGCAGATACCTGACTGCTTTGGTCAGTTAGAAGGAAACTCTGTGGCAATTGTACAACTCTGGGCTTCAGACTCTCAAGTTACAATGAGATATGTTACTATTGGCCAGATTTTAAAAAAGACCTCAGCCCATTGAGTGCTGAGTTCTTTTGGAAATCTGGCTGTATAGGTCTATGCAGCGCCTAGCACAATAGGGCCCTTGTCTTGTGGAGGCCTCTAGGCACTACTGCAATATAAATGTTAAATGATTACTGGAAAAATTGAGAGGTAAAAATACGTTCTCAATTACACTTATGTAAATATAGTTATTTCTATTGATTTAGTGGAGCTACTCTAGATTTACACTGATGTAAGTGAAAGCATAATTTGGCCCTGGTAGAAATGCTTTGAATAAACACCCCTCCGAGCACAATCCCCCAAACAAGCAACGATTGCAACCTCCAATTCTTTCCTCCCTGCCAAAAAAAGAATCCTAAATCCTAATCTTTGGGTGAAAAATCTGGCATCTGTTTTAAGATCTATTGGTTTTATGTAGGTAGCATTAATTAATTCTTTGTTAAAGCTGACCTTTTCACTGTGTGTGGAAACTAGTACAAATTGAGAGCCATGTGAGTACATTTAATGCAGATGTTCCTTATCCCACTATTTTCAAATTCCTTCTTACAAACCATCAACCAGTTCAGAAAAGGGGAACAAGCAGTTTGCTTCTGGAGCAAAGTGCTGCAATTAACAAAGAACTTAATTACAGATAGATAATAGAAGTCGATTCACTCTTCCCCTACCCCACTGCCCCCACTATTTGCACCTCTCTTAGGCAGCTTCCATTGCAATTGTCAGGGCTGTGTTTCCTATTTGAGTCAACTCCAGAAAAAGGGACCCTTCCCGGGGTGCTCTGAAATTTTCAGAAAGGAAAATCGGAGTCAAATTTGTAATCAGAGACAAATAGGAATGAAAGCCAAATACGTGTCAAAGGCAGCTTTTTATCCTGAAAACTGCTTTCCCACCTGACCAAAAAATCCAAAATAACAAAATACCTGCCATAGGCTGAGTATGGCAGTCCAAGTCCCCTTCCTTTAATACCTCAGACCCAGATCCTCAAAGCAGTGTAGGTGCCGAACTACCATTGAGGATTTGGGCCTCATCCCCTGGAACAATTTTCATTGGGAGCCTTGTGTCATGCCATACGTCTTATATAATGTTCAGAAGTTTGTTCTAACCTCGAATGTTTCCTGTTTACTGCTGCCTCACTCCGGGCCCCAACACATATTTTTTAGAGGAGAGAGGAGGAGATCTGAAGATTCACATGCCATGTCTGCTCAGAAGGGAGCTTACTGCCTGGGAGTTGTTGTAAATAGCTTCTCAGACAGCTATCAGAGCAGACTAGCCTCCTGTGAAGGAGAGTTTCACAGATAGCAGCTATTCCCATTGAGCCTTTTCCTGCTAGGTGCTGAGCACTCTCCTCCCCCTAAAGTCAAAGGGGAATTTCACAGAAGATGCTCATCACCTCACAATTTTGGGTCATTTGCTTGTATTTGTGTCAATTGTCTGTTTTCCTAAAATCATCACTATGGTATCCATACTAGCCTCTCTATCTGTCGAGGTATTCATCATATGTTGTTCACAGTTTCCATTTTCCATCTACTTCGGAAGTCACAGGGATTCCAAGAAGTTCTTGATTCACAACAGAAAACACTGGATATACACGTGACTGTTTGCATGATTATTGCACTGTGTCCGCACAAGGAAGGGCAAGCCCATCATGACTTGTTCTTGATCTGCACTGAAAGGCGGCTTGTGCCATAGTTATTGTAAACATCAGCGTTCTGCTGTGATCCCATTTTGACTAATGAGAATATGTCACTAAGAGAAATCCAAGAGCACATGCTATTGTTAACTCTGTGTGTTCATATTCCACTATCAAGAAGCACGCTGCTGAACTCAAATGTGATTGAGAGTCTTTTGTTGATGACCCTGGGCTTGGGCATCTAGTGGGAGGTCATTGTTAACAAAGATATGTCACTCCAAGTTAAACCTTTAGAGTTGCAGAATAGACAATCAGGGGTAATTCATATTAGTACTTAGCTGGATATTTGTGTCTGTTCAGTGGGCATTTCTCATGTATATCCTTCTTCAAAGTGAATTCACAGGAACATTACATACTTTTATTTTTACTTAATTACATTGACTTTTTTGTTGCCACAATCCAGAGGAGCAGAATGATGCTAATGTAAGAAGTTAAAAGAGAGAAAGAAGTAAAAGAAATAAGGCTCATGGAGCAAGAATCTTGGCTAGTGGTTAGAACAGGGAAGAATCATTACTGTGAAGTTCAAATCCTGCCTCTGTCACTTACTGGCTATATGACTTTGATCAAAGTCTCAGTGCACCCAGGATTGTCTTCCTTGGGAGGACCAGTGAGATGGTTGCTTTGCTGTCCGTCTTTCAAAATTTAACTGATTAATTTTAAATAGATAGGGGGATCTGCTGCAGAAGTAGATTGCAGCTGCTGCTGGAATATGTAGACACCTGTTGCAGTTACGTTATTAGTTATTGCTGCATTATTCGTTATATTACTAATCTTAACACCAAATCCCTCCCCACTTCTTATACCATACGTATCAGGAAGGAGTTTCGCTTATTAGAGATTGCTTGGTCAGCAGGGAGAAAGTCATTATATCCATTTCTGAGTTTTTTAGTGCATCCTGTCTTCTAGAATCTAAACTCTTTGGGCAGGACACTGACTTAGTTTTTGTGTATTTTATACAGAGATAAGCTCATCAATAGTGAACAAATAATCTTTATGGTGTCATTTGAAAATGTTTTAAAGTTACACTTGTCCAAATAAACTGTATTTCTGGGCGCTGGTAGATCCTCGACTCCATCCACTTTTTTTGGGAGGGGGTAGGGGGCCAGGTCATTCTTGTGAAGTTTAGCTTTCTCTTTTCATTTTTTCTCCAACTTTTTAACTGTAGAATTTAGAATATTTATTAAAATATAAGTGCTCCAAATGGCTATCGCATTAATTTGCCCCCAAACAGAGATCTTCCTTTTCTATGAAGGCAATGCGGTAAATATAGGAACATCAGTTGGTTAAATTTCACCAACTCTAAGTGGTATCATTTTTTTCCTTTTCCATTCTTTCCAGTTTAAATAACCCTTTTCTTTCCCCCACCTCTTCATTCTATCTCATGTGTATTTCTTGTTTGTTAGTTTTCTTTTTTCTTTTCCTCTTTTTAGTGTCTTTTTAAAAACTTCTTTGGAAAGGAGTATCTTCTTTCCCTTCAATTCTCTATTTCATATTCACCTCCCCTGCTATCTATTATCTATTCATTGTGTTCCTTCCCAGAGTACATTATCTCTTCCTCCTTGCTCCCCTTTGGTTGATCTCTCTGTCCTTTTACTCCTTCCATTCTCATTTCTCTGGCCACCCCTTTGGTTTCCCTTTATTCCATTTTCTCTTACTGATCCTACTCCAACTCATTCATTCCTCAACCCCAGTGTCTCCTGACCCCGTGATGGGCAACCTGTGGACCGTGGGCTGCACGCAGCCTGTCAGGGTAATCCACTGGTGGTCCACGAGACAGTTTGTTTACATTGACCATCTGTAGGCATGTCTGCCCGCAGCTCCCAGTAGCCGCAGTTTGCCATTCCTGGCCAATGATAGCTGCAGGAAGCGGCAGGGCAGAACTGTGGGTGGCTGTTCCTGCAGACGGTCAATGTAAACAAACTGTCTTGTGACCCACCAGTGGATTACTCTGATGGGCCACAAGTTGCCCACCATTGCCGTAACCCCTCTCTCTGGTTTACACTAGAAAATTAGATTGACCTATCTTCGTCACTCGGGGGCACGAAAAATCCACAATTCCAGAGTGATATAGTTAACTCGACCTGAGTTCTTGGGTAGACAACACTATGTTAATGGAAGAATTCTTCCTAGCTATGGCCTCCGGTTGCTGTAGTGTGTGCCTACACCGATACAGGTGTGCCACTGTAGCATTTTAAGTGTAGAGATAACCTAAGACCCCACCTCTACATTCTTTACCCTCCTAATGTAGACCTTATCTCTCCTCGTCTTCCACACACTTGGTGCCTCTTCTCTCCTTTCCCCCTTCATTGATGTTACTTCCTCTTTTCCCCTGCCCAAAATGCCACATTTCATCTCTCTCTACTGTTGAGGTTGTGCGGGAGGCTGAGCCTCCCACTATTTCTAAGTCCTCTATATTTACTCTTTTCTGCTGCTTCCACAGCAGTGGTGGATGGGAGGATGCTGGATTTTCATATTTTCTGTTTCCTCCTCCCATGTTTCAGCTCCCTGTCCCTGAGCATCCTTCTTCACTGAGCTGCCTTTGCTTGGGTCAAGAAGATGATGCTCTAGAAGCTCAGATAAGGAGCTGGCCCAGATGTAGGCAGCTGGTTGGTACATTGTAGTATCCTTATCCCCTGCAGTGGCAGGTTCCATTCTACCAACCCACCAAAACCATGCATCCTTTTTTGAGGGGGGGAGGGACGTGGGGATGGGGGCGGACGATGGCTCTCTCTAAAGGCTGAGTGATTTATCATGGAGAAGTAAAGCCCAATTCTACCGTCATATAGACACACTCAACTCCCTTTGATTTTCATAGGTATATCTGAGGGTGGAATCAGACCTTATCAGTGCAAAGTAGGGTTTTCATTAATAGTTGAAATAAAGATGGGCGGAGAGAAAGGAATAGAAAATGTTAGTTGTCTGAGAATCTGGAAGCTTCTTTGGGCCGGTCCTCCACTGCCTTGTACTTTGTGTCGTCATTTATACCAAGGACACTTTAAAGATAAGAATTAGGCAGATTTAAGTTCATAGCTGAATATTCAGGCAAATTAAAGGCTGCAGCAGAGGAATAGCTGGGGTATTATAAAGAAAAGTTCTACAGAAGTCATCTGTTTCAAGTTGGAGGTGGGGGAATGGCATGATAAAAAATAAATTGGTTTTCTCTTTTGAATTAGAAATGCCTCAGGCCATAAGCATCTTGAAAGAAATTAATTTATTTTTCTTTTACCTTTCTGAATAGATCAACCAGAATTGTTTGAAAAATAATATTGATAGTAAGTAACCCCTGAGAGTGACAGGGTTTAGCATTCCCATCGTTAGTATTACGACGGCAACCCGAAGGTGTTACATTTGAAGTCCCCAATTATTGGCACCAAAGGGTTAATTTTATTAGCTCTCAGAGAAATATATTCAGAAGATATTTTAGCTACAAAAACCCAGCTTGTGTTACCAGGTAATAGTGCATTTTCTATTTGCCCTTGGTCTGATGGCCACTCAAACTGCTCTAACCTCTCTCTCCAGTTAAAGCTGCAACTTGTTTTCTATTTTAAGCCTAGT
Organism: Chelonoidis abingdonii; assembly: GCF_003597395.2. Lineage (NCBI taxonomy): Eukaryota > Metazoa > Chordata > Testudines > Testudinidae > Chelonoidis > Chelonoidis abingdonii. Next base: position 99,316,592 of record NC_133770.1, on the reverse strand, counting down.
AGCAACATCCTCAAAAAGAACCTTTCCATTTCATCTCTTGTGATATACAAACCTCATAGGCCTAGATCATTAATGTGTTAAAAAATCTCAAAGTTTAATATGATGGCAAATATCATACTTTGAATTGGAGACAAGTCTGTCACCAAGTATAAAACCAATAATCTATGGTGCATAATTTTGATACTCCACCAAAAAGTTGTACAAATAGTGAGTTTCTCTATTTAAGATGTTCTCAGCAATGAGCCATAGACATCCCAAGGATCTTAGAAGAATATCTTGATGGGAAAATTTGCAAAGTAGATATGCTGTACTGGCCACCCTAAGTATTCAAAAATCATGAGATTGTCTTAAAAATCATGGGTGTTTTTGAATACATTTTGAAATCTTTTTTTATTTGCCTACTGGATTTGGAGCCTTTAAGGTTCACATTTCAATTTTTCTCCATAACCGTAAGAGCTGGAAACTTAAGTTAAAAAAAAAAAAAAAAAGAACCCTAAGATTCTTATATAATTACCCAACATTAGGTGCTGTGACTTCAAAGAAGAAAGCAAATATTGCAAGATTTGCTATAAAATTACGAGAGTTGACAACATTGAGGGTGAAATCCTTGCTCCACTGAAATAAATGGTAACACATCCATTGACTTTAGTGGGGCCAGGATTTTACCCTGGGTATGAAAGGAACAAAAAATGGATGATGGGAGGCAAGGGTTATTACAAGTGTACAGCTAGGGTTGTTTGAGTGCCTTAACTCTTCATTTCCATACTTTCACATGTTTTTTTTTTAAAATAGTAACCTTAACGCTTTGTTTCCTAGTTTTTGAGTGGTTCTTTTTGACAATTGCAACATTCTTATAAGTTTTTCTACCCTTAAGTTACTGATATATACTCTCAACCGTAACTCACATCTTACAGTTTTTTGCGTGGGAATTGATTTAGGAGAACATAGCCAGTTGATTGTCTACAGCTTGGGCAGCTTATGCTAAACTTGGACAACTCTATGTCAATTGATCTATACTTCATGTCTGCTGCCAAGTGTTTCTGTCTTTTAAGGTGGGGGTAACTGCTTCAAATATGGTGATAGTAAGTGGTGCTGGGAGAATTCTGAGTTACCTGTAATGAGCTGTCTTGTGTCATTTCACTTAAACACACAAATACTGATATTTTGATCAAAAACTTTTCTCCTCATCTGACAGAAAGCAGTAAAAGCAGTAGGGAATGACAGAAAATTCACTATTTCTGAAATGCTTTACTCTCTTAGAGGTGTATTCTCTTCTTGACAGGGGAGTGTAAGTCTCATAAGTGTCAATAGGAGTTGTGTGCATCTATCCAGGGGAGAATAGCCCGTTTAGCACTTGCTATCTTCCATTGTATCTCTGCGTCCATTGGTCCTTCTTCTCCCTCCCCTCCTCACCTCCTTGTTCTCTTTACTTGGAATTTATAATAGACAGTCAATTTGCCTTGCTTTCCTTATGCATTTTAACTGCACAGTAAATGTTGTCCAAAAAGAAATACCTTACTATTATTACTTCATCAACGTACGTAGTAAGGTGCTTCAGTGATGATTTAGCTTTGCAACTCTTTATGTGCAGCTCTTTTTCAAGCAATTTAACAACTTAGCAACTCATTTCAACAGTACTGCCTCTCTTGACTACTTTGTTTCCTTTTGTGTATGATCCAGTTTAACATTAAATAATGACATGGATGCAGTAGCCACTCTGTAGCTAAGGATGAGACTCGCTTTTTATTACAAGGCCAATTTTGCCACCACACATCACTGAGGCAATACTGGTTATCCAGTTGAAGGGTTTCAGGCTAAACTGTACTTCTGTGTTGTCATTAATTTTATTGTTTCATAACTGGCCTTTTGCTGGAAATGGACAGTTAGACCTATTCTTGTCCATATAGCAGCACTGATAGGCATCAGAAAGCTTTTCCCCTGCAGATTATCTCTTTCAGGGTTATCATCTACTTACAAATAGATGTGTGAAGTATTTGTGAAAAGGCTTTTGAAGTGAAGTTCCACATGGTTGCTGCTTAGAGCTGAAGACAAGGAAGTGTTTACACAGGGGCAGAGGGTTTCTCTGCCCAGTGTGATTCTTCTCAAGTGCTAGTATTCTATGGCTAAACTGTTTGCCTTTCTAATGAAGTGAACTGTTTGTTTGAAAGATGTGGTAGAAGGTATTTAAACGAAGACTAAAGTAAACTTTAGAGCTGTTCAAATAAGCCACGCATATCTGCTTTGTGAAGTGAAGGAAAACAATTTGGCTGCAGCTTACCTCTGGGAAGAGTAGTTAGGAAACTGTTTAAATAATAAATTGGACTGAAACGGGTGTTGCTGAAACCTCCTATAGGCATTTTGTGATAACTGCTGCTCATGCAGGGGATTCTTCAGGATGCTGCCTTGAATGGAAGTGGCTGCCAGGTGAATTCTACGTGATTATTATGATTTGAAAACAGGATTTATTCATTAGCTGTGAAAACTCAGCTACATTTAAATTTGATTAAAACCTTCCTAATTAGAAATTACTGTTTAGAGCCATCATATGCTGTGACTTTTAAAAGATCATTGGAAACCCAAAGTCTCCTCTTTGAAATAAGATCATGTCAGAATATATGGACATCTCTTTCTGCTTAGACAGATGGAGGCTAGGATCATAACTTATATGCCTAAACCTTGTTGTGGAGAGGAGAACAGGAATCTGAGGAAGGTAGTAACAAGCAAACTTGGGTCTTGGTTTTGGCAAACAGCTAGCTGACAATGGTTGGTACAAGGCATGGAACATGTACTGCAATGAAGTTTTTGACCTAACCACAAACATAAGTTTTGAGAGGAAGGGAGGAAGGTCTGAGAGGAAAGATGGTCTTGTGTTTTTGTTATTGGACTGGGTCTCAGTAGTCTCCAGTTCTATTCCTGACTCTGCCACAGTCTTCCCTTGGGTGCATCAGTCAATCTCTGCCTCAATATGCCATCTGTAAAATTGGGATAATGCTGCTTCCTTTCTTTCAGCCTTTGTCTTCTCAATTTAAATTAACCTCTTCAGCACCATCTCTTAATACCGTATGTTTCTCTACAGATCCTAGTAGAGTGGGACCTTAATCCTAGTTTGGGGCCTTTATTCCTTACTGTAACACAACATTACGTATAATCAATAAATAAGAATGTGTGACTGTGTGCAGTTCAGGAGTAGAGGTTTCTAGCTCTATGCAATGAAGGCCACGTATTTCCATCAAATTTGTTGTTGTTATTTGTTGGAGAAGAAATTCCAAACTTTTGTTGAAACTACTGTACTAGATTCCTTCAGTTCAGCATTAAGCTAGGGAGATGCATAGGAGCAGATGTTCAAATCACCAATAGAATGTGGTGCACATCTCTTTAAATGTACGCTCTGTTATGTTCAGTGGCACATTTGATGAAAGAGAAGGGGGGACCCTAAGATCTAGATTGATAGCTGTTAGAGTGACCATAAATGTTGCAGTTAACAGTTAAAATAATACCTCATCCGTGCTGGGTAAGAAGCTGTAAAACAAACAAAAAGTCTTTTTATGCTCCCAGTGTGCAATAAATGTGCTAGAATTTCAACAGGTTCCCAAAGATCTTCAGTAGTAGTATAAGAATTGACAGTCCCTTTGATGTGATTGACCAGAAAGAGACTGCTGTCATCTCTATCATGACCATTTAAACTTTTGACCTCCAACCTTTGTGTTCAACAGCTTTTCCATATGGGTATTAGAATATCTCTCAAAGTGCCCCTACATTCAGTAGAGCATCAAACAGTTCAGGGGTGAGAAACCTGTTGTCTCATGACTTGGAAGTTTCCCAGACTTGCTGGGCAATGTGGACGATCACAACTGCCTTCTAACCAGGGGAGACAAATAAATTCCAGGTGATACCACCTGCTTGTTTGCATTAGATTGTGTCTGACCCTCATGCAGAAGTGCAAAAGGGGAGAGAGCAAAGAATCTGTCTCTTGTGTCTTGTTGGGCAGGGGACAGGCAAAATTGTGTTTTTATTATTTGTATTGTGGCAGGGCCTCTGAGCCCCTGTCATGGATCAGGACCCCTCTGTGCTAGGTGGTGTATAAATACAGAACAAGAAGATGGCTGCTGTGGTCTACACTCTCACAAGCTCAGAGAGTGCTTCTGAGCACAGGGTCAGCTCCCTGTTTGGGCCTCCTAGAGCACTATAGACTCATTAGACAGTGCAGGGAAAGGTGAAGTAATTATTATTGGTTATTATTTGTATTACTTTAGTGCCTAGAGTGAGGGACTTGGGACCTTTTATGCTAGGCACTGTATACATATGCAACAAAAAATCTCCAAAATCTCCCCCAAAAATCTCACACATGCTTAAATCTCACACCATCACATGTAGAAAAGCTTGTCTAAGTCAGGTACTTGAATGCTATTGCTTATTCATGTATCTGATTTTTCAGTTTCTGCATTAGGGTTTGAAGAAGTGTTTTCTTTCCCTTGCGGTAGCTTTCCTTCACCCCACCTGACCTACCCAAGCTTTAGATGTAACCCTCTCATTGACCTCAAGTCAATGAGTCCAGCAGGTGTATTTTGGAAAGTTGTCAGGATTGAGGACAGTTTTACCGTCAACAGGTAACGATTGCCAGAGTTAGCTTCTCGGAGTTGAGATCTTGGGTTTTTTACTCATTGCCTCATTCAGAGAACCATGTTTTTTGTTATAAAGTAACATACACATGCACAGAGCCCCATAAATCAGCAGGTACGTCACTGAAATGGCTCTGCAGTTGAAGGGGTGACATTCTCACCTTGGTCAGTAATGTGGCTCCTTGGTCTGCTTTGGGAGAGCTGCAGTGGATGCTTGAAGCAACAGTATTGTAGGCAATACTCCACCATCAGTTCATCAGCAAAAGAAGAATGTTAGGAGGAAGAGTCAAGGTGACTTCATGAGATACTGCTCAAACATTATGGAGTGAAAAGAACTTGTACAGTAAATGGAAAAGTGGAAGGGAATATAAAAAGAATATAAAGAGGAAATCAAAGATCATAGAGATGGGTAGCAATGGTGCAAAAAGCAAGAATAAGCAAGAGGTTAAGGAGAATAAGAAAGGCTTTTTATAAAGATATCAAGGAGGAAAGAAACGCAATAGCAAAAGCAAGCTCTTTAATCAATTAGGACAGGGATGGAATCAGTGGAATTACTAAATAAAAAGACGGAGCTACTGAGCTGCTTTTAAGACTGACAAAATATACAGAGGTTGAATAATTAGTAAGTAATGAAGATTTCTCAAATGTAGCATTTGTTAAGAAGCAGATAAGGGAATATTTGGAAAGTGTGCGCATATACCAGACATGGAGACCAGATTAAACTCATTTTAAGATATGACGGGAATTACCTAGTGAACTTACTGAATGCTCTGACAATTATTGTTGAGAAGTCACTGATGACTGGGCGAGACAACAAGCAATTTGAAAAAGTAAATGTGATACTAAACTTTCAGAGAAAGGAAGGAAATTACTGAAAAATATTGTCTGCCTATAAATTCAGCCCCTATTAAAATAATGGAAAATGATTAAGAGAAATCATCAATAAAGTTTAGGAATACAGTAGATGCGATGTACTGGATTTTGGAAAAGCATTTGATACAGTGTCTCATGAAATCTTACATGAAAAAATAATCCAGATTTGTTTCCAGGCAGGTGTGGGGAGGTTCGGAAGCTTGCTGTGAGTGGGACATGAGGGGGAGCGAGGGGAGCTACTGAGACTTGGCAGGGGATGGTGACAGCCAGCTCCAGATTGGGAAGAGATGTCCAGCAGTTCCTATTGCCATTCCTTGCTCTCTGATGCCTAGTGCCCTGTCCTTCCTCCTCACACCCCTTGGTATCTGGCATCATGTACCAATGCAGCCCTGCTCCCTGGTTGGTGTGTGTGCTCCTGCCTGTCCACTGGGCAGGGTGGCTTCACTGGGATCTGAAGTGGGGACAGCTGTCCCTACCTCTTCATCCAGCCCAATTTTGTGTGTTGCTTCAGCCTGTTCTCCAGCTCCCTCTGTGTCTCTGCTCCCTGCACTTTCAAAATGAATTAAAATGGATCTGAATAAGGCACTCTTATTCCAATATGAATGTGTCCACACATTACATTATTCAGGAATAGCTCTTGTGCTTTAAATTCATGCCCTACCTTAATCCAAATTAACTTTCAAGTGTAGATAAAGCTCTAATAACAAAAGGTCAATTTCTGCAGCCCTTACTCACGTTGAGTAGCACCATAGTCCCCTGGCAATTGTAGTATAAGTTGCTACTCATTGTAAGTGAGAGTGGAAGAATTTTCAGAATGGGAAAATGCAAGTTAATAGGCACATTGGGGGGAAGTAACTAGAAATGCAGATATTCAGTGGGGGAGAGAAATGTCAGTAATGCTGAAAAACCTAACAATCAGTTTGTACAGTGAAATTCCAGTTTAAAGTATTATATGTAAATCAGTGTGATTTTTTTTTTTTTAGCCGGCATACACAGGCTTAATGTCCTAGAGCAGAGAGGTGATAAATGTCTCTCTTTCCCAAATGGAAGGAGTTTGGGGAACAATGAAAAGGAATAAATTGACTGAAATGTCCAATTTAAAGTGTGGATACGGATTACAAGAATGCAGTATATCTACATTCTGGGATAGACAAAGAGGGCAAGCGATAGTCATCTGCAAGTGTTTGAAGAGTATAAATAACACATAGGGAGAGGAACTCTTTAGGATAGTACAAAGGGAGGTAAAATAATTAGGAGTAATGGGGTTAAGAACAAAATTAGGTTAACTGGCAGGGAAAAATCTTTGACAGTGAGATGTATCAAATTATGGAAGAACAATGCGGAGTCTGGTTGCACCTTAAAGACTAACAGATGTATTTGGTCATAAGCTTTCATGGGTAAAAAACCCCTACTTCTTTATCTGATACCTCTGAAGAAGTGGGTCTTTTTACCCACAAAAGCTTATGCCCAAATAAATGTTAGTCTTTAAGGTGCCACGGGACTTCTCATTGTTTTTGTGGATACAAACAACATGGCTACCCTTCTGATACTTGTCAGATTGTGGAATATTCTTCTGTGGAAGCTGAGTTGTTTTTATATTCAAAAGTAAAACCTCAATGACCTAACAGGTCTTTTCCATCTCTAATTTCTATCATTATACAATTTACTTACCAAAGACTCTGAATGTAACTTCTATAACTCTTCCAGCCTGTCTTGGCCAATGAAACAAGGGACCAGGGCCAGCTCCAGGCACCAGCTTATCAAGCAGGTGTTTGAGGCAGCACTTTCAGATATTTGGGGGCAATTCGGTGAAGGCCTTCTCTCCCGCTCAGAGCGAAAGACGTCCCGCTGAATTGCCGCAGATAGCGATTGTGGCTTTTTTTTTTTTTGGCTGCTTGGGACGGCAAAACCCCTGGAGCTGGCCCTGCAAGGGACCTTTGCCAGTTCCTCAACTGCTGTAAATCGATGTAGACTCATTGGCATCTCTGGTGCTATGCTGATTTACACCAGATTAGGATTTGGCCTCTGGAATTGCTTTCAAACTTGACTTTGTTACATGGGAGAGAAACACACTAGCAATTTGCATATGATTGACTAACTTTTTGTGGCCACGTTTAATACTTTGTAACTCTTTTAACTTTGTTGAAGTTTAATAGTTGCTCCAAACTGACCTCCAGAGGCAGATCCACACTGTATACAAGGATATCTGACATTTTAAAAGTGTATTTATAGTCTGTATCTTTCCATGAGTACGCTATTTTTTGGCTTCCAGTCTGTTCTCTCTCCTTGTCTTTGTCTACACTTGCAGCATAGTTTATACATGCATCTTGTCAGCATGGTGCTAAGACAGCTTCCCTGTCCATTGTAGACAGGAATGAACCAGACTATAACCTATTTTCCTGTCTGCCCTGGGCAGGGAAGCTGTGTGAGCACCCAGCTACGGAGAACTGTGTGTAAACATTGTGCTGCAGCAGCATAGTCAGGGTCTTCCTGTATGATTTCACTCTTAATCATCTGCAGTCTGGGTCAGGATTGATTTATTTTTTTTAATTCATTTTTATTTATTTTCTTTTAACATGCAGTTTGTAGTTCATCATTCACAGCTGCAGACTCCTATATGTTTGGGTTAACCTGCTTTTAATAACTTTCCATGCATATGTTGTGTGTTTTGTTTGTTTGTTTGTGCCCGTATCACAACAGGGAAGATGAGAATACAGAAGATATCACCAGGCATATGCAGAGGGAATCAAAAGACAAGCAGCATTCCAGAGCATCTGGAGTAAAACATTTGACTGGATTGTTGAAAGTTAAATGTGGACACTTTAAAAAAAAATGTGTGGGTATGATTTTTAGCTGTGGTAGATGTACTGATGGCAGGGACACGAAGTTAGCGGGACAATGGCAGAATAGAAAGCACGTTGCAAGGGAAAGATAAATTGGTTTTTCACTGCAGAGAGTACATTTGAGGTAACGGAGGCAGGGATTTCTTTTGTCAGTTCCCTGGCAGAGCACAATTTGTCATTTTCTTGCGGAGACCACATTATTAAGTTTGTTAAGAAGCACTGCACGGATCCAGAGGTTATGAAAAAAGATGAGCTGTGGCATACCAAGAGCCAGCTGCATTATAAGAGGTAATCTTCTTTCCAAATAACATACTTTGTGGCCAAGATGTCTCACTGGATTCTCTTCTTGTGTGCTTCGAGCACAGACACTGACTATATTCAACTGTTGTTATATTTAATGGCGTTTAAACAGCAATTTATATAAGAAAGGGAGGCAGTGTTGTCTAGTGGTCATAATGTGACACTGAGATTTGGAACACAATAATTCTATTCGCAGCTTTGCCCCCTGACTTGCTATGTGCCCCTGAAAAACTCTTATTTTTTCAATACTTCAGTCTTCCAATATGTAAAATGTACATAATAGTAATAAAAATGTACATACACTGCACTGCTCAACCCATGCAAACATCCATAAACAATGGCCAACTAAGATACTATTATGGCTACTTTATATGGGCAGTGCAGCACAAAGCAACCTTACTGTACTGGTACATCTGACCTAATACAACTAATAATTCATGATTCAGTCACTGGGTTATCATAGGGCCTAATTTACGTTTGCAAAGTGTTCAGAGATTCTTGGATTAACAGCGTTTTATATATGTAGATTATTTATTATCATAGAAGTCAATTATTGTAGATGTGCAGAGTGTTCTGAGCAATCAAATAGACTTACGAAAGTTTAGTATTTCAGAAGACAATCTTGCTGCAGTTTTCCTCTGATAATAGTGTTGCAGTGATTGGGAAGAATGATACAGTGTTCCAGCAGAAATCAATCCAATAGCTGTTTAGCCAGTACCTGCAGCAAATCTGGGCATATTAAAGATCTTCCAGTGCCAGTTGATTAAATCATTTCCTGCCACTTTTCGTCCAGCTTGGAGTTAACAGCTCCTCTTCCAAGTGTTTGGTGGGATAATTATTGTGGAACCACTAAAAATGATAAAGTATGTTCCCACAAGGTGTTTGGGTTTACAATGAATGACAGGTGTATGAGATGCCCTGGATTCTTATTTCTTTACCAAGGTGGGAATCTTTTTCATTAGCAACAGCAATCAAAAAGTGAAGCAATGTTCCACTTTCTTAGGTTTGTGGAGTTTTTAATATAGAGAAATGAGCTCTGAAATGTCAGGTTGAAGCTGAAGATGGAAGTGTAACAACTGAAGTACATTAATGAACATAAAATATAAAAATGTCATGATCAACTTGAAAGTCACATTTTTTCATCTGAATTTTGTACCCACAATAGTTACAAATAACACCTAATATTACTGTAACTGAAAGAACTTCGTAAATAGAAGAGAAGAAACTCCACCTCTGCTTTTTCAGTTTATTTACTTTGTGCATTTGACAATATTTTGTGTGCAGACAGTTTTCTTGTTTCCCTTCTTAGTCAGTCAGTTAGATTCCAATCCTGAAAAGACTTAATGCGCATGGTTAACTTAATTCACTCTGAGTAGTCCCATTTAAAGTCAAGGCTGTGGGACTACTCGCAGTTCATGAAGTTAAGCATCTGGCTAGGTCTTTGCAGGATTGGTAATATTTTGCTCTTGATAAGAAGAGCCCTTGAAACGGGGAGCAGAAAAACTCATATACGCATTTTCAAAGGGAAATTAATGGGCCCTCTTGGAATGAGCCAGTTGAAAAATATGAAATTAACAATACAGAAGAACTTTCCATTCAAAAAGCACCATCACAGTTACCATAAAACCAGACAACAGTGTCAAGGAAGATAAATTGAAGCAAATGTGTATAAAGAAATAGTAATGTCCTATAGGATGTGCGAACCAAAATATTAGAAAATTCCCATTGTCTGATCAGCTATGCACCAAGGGAAATGTAGAAATCTACTGGCAAAACTATTCACAATGCAGTGTATTGAAAAAGACATTAAGAAATTGCTATATTTTGCATAATGGTGTTTTTAGTACATCTTGGGTAACAGTGGTTTATATATGTAAATTATTTATTATCATAGAAGTCAATTATTTTGGATGTGCAGAGCGTTCTGAGCACCTGGGTCCATTGAAGTCAAAAGCAAAACTCTAATGGACTTCAATGGGTCAAGATTTCACCCCCAATGTATTATAAGTGGATTAGGCAGAATTAGATTTTTGTTTTTTTTTTGTAATTTCAATTAATAATATCAGTGTTTAATTTTAAGCATTTTACATTTTTTTAATCTATTTAAATTTTCACAGTTGTACAAAATTATGGGGAGGTCAAACAACTAGGGGTCAGTTAATAATTAATGACAGCAGACACTGAGATTCAAAAGTTAAAGCATTAATATATGTAATATATGAAATGTCCCAACATCACACATACAAATATTCAAAATAAATAGCCTTAAATCAAATTCTAATAATTTCTCAAGCAGCATTTGTCTTTCTTTGCCTGTCTGTAAATTTAGATTAATGATGGAAATATTTGTCAGTTTGTATAGATGCAGTGAAATTGACATTTACCAATTTAAAAAAAAAATACTTCCAAGCCTAATTGTATTTTGAGTAAAGCTCTAAACTTGACTTAGTGTTCTATTGTAGAATTTTGTGAACAGATTTTTCTAATGATAAACCACTAAAATGTTACACATACTGAAACTGTGCACTGAATTGCATATTTTGTGTGCCACTATCTCATAATGCAGCTATAGAGAGAGGAGCTTCATTTAGCCAATTGAGTTGATTCAAACCTTACACCATAACAGATAGTTTCTCAATTCATGAAAGTTGAAGCCTATCTTTTCAAAAGCCCATAGAGGGTTTGGCAAGACTCTCACCATGCTTGAACAAAATGGGATAGTAAATGGCATGGTATGTGTGATCAGCCTTACTACCAAAAGTTTAACTTGCCAGATCCAAGTGATTCCTCACTGTAAAAGCCCTGCTCCAAAGATCAAGAAATTGATGGAAAGATTCCCATTGACTTCAGAGTGTGTTGGATCTGGATGATGGTTCTTTCACTTTCTCTTGTTGAACTTTCTGATACTGACTCAGTATTACATAATACCTCTTGGTCTGCTAGAGTCATTTAATCTTCTGCTGCATCTATTAGCAGATCATTCGTAAGTGTTAGATCTCTTTAGACCATAATTAGTATTCTCTCTTTATCAAACATTCACATTTTGATATTTTTTTCCAGTTTCCTTTATTCATTTCTCTGGCTCTTTCAGTGGAGGCATAGGTTACAGACCTTTAGGAAACAGTGCAAGTCCTTTCTCCTCTTTTAGGAGTGTGAGACTGATTATTATTTGTGAGGATTGGTCCTTTTCACTGCCTCTGAAGATGTATTTGTAAGATGTGTATGTGTAACAATTTAAACATCTACAAATGAGGGGAAAAAACGCATATTTTCTTGAAGAATCTCAGAGGTGACATCTACAAAATTGTGTGGAGCTTAAAGTGTTTACCAGTGCTACATTTCTACTCTTATACAACTTACTTGCCTATATTCTAAATTTTGTTTGAAAGACCTTCTGATGCTCTCAAGCAAAGGTGGACCTTAAAGATATTTTTGCTAGTGGTATTGGAAAGGAAGATAGCTATTCAACAAAACAAGTTGAAATGTGAGTAAGTTCAACCAGTTTCAGCACTTAGCTATATGTTTACATCTCACTGAACTCAATGGGACTGAATCATGTGCCCAAGGGCTTTGATGAATTGGGCCTAAGTCCCTGCTTAGGCAGTTGAATCCATGCAGATTGATGCTTGTGCTCATGTGGAGCCCATTGACTTTAGCCAGACTCTGCACAGATACAAGTCTCTGGCTGCACAGATCTGGCTGCAGGATTTGGACCTGAGTTAATGAAGATCGTTTTAAAGTCTTGTGTGCTTGTAAGAAGGATATGCCTGGCATGGGCTGCCCTTGCCTTCATTTCACCCAAATCTTCCAAGATCCAGAATATTTTTATGAATAATTTCTGAACCACAACATAAAGGGTAAAGTATCAGAGGTGTAGCCATGTTAGTCTGGATCTGTAACAAGTGACAAAGAGTCCTGTGGCATCTTATAGACTAACAGACGTATTGGAGCAAAAGCTTTCATGGGTGAATACCCACTTCATCAGACGCAAGCGTAAAGTTTGTTAGAAGATGTTGTTGATTGATTATAGCATAATTCCTGTGGTTAGTTTTGTTTTATGCATAAATGTCATATTTTTAGAGCAATTGTCAGATCCTTTTATTAAGGGTCTTTGTGGTTACAGGGTTTGCAGGTAGCCAAGACCTCTGCTAACAGCAGCTACAGATCAGTTGTGACCAGATTCTACTATACAAAGAGCAGTACATTACTGTACACGTAGTCCATTCATTCCAATGGGACCACTCTTAGAATAATGTGCTATTTAGCATAAATAAATGTGGCACAATTTGGCCTGTGATGGTCTGGCAGTATCTCTGTAGAAACAGTTATTGCATGAGGTCAGAATGACCAATAGGAATACACTATGTGTTACAGCTATGCAAACTTTTTACAGTATATTTCAATTTAAATTCATGTCAACCAATTACATATTTATAGGATTTCAAGTGCATTCTAAGTGCAACCTTGGATGATAGGTGCTCTTTCAAATATCTGTTTGATGTGAGAGTATTTTCATATAAATATTCAAAGCTGTTCAAAGTAGAACACTTTTGGACCCACAAGCATGTAGAATTTACTACTTACCTCTGCGTCAAGGAATTATCCGCACATAGTAGATTTTGAATTCCCTCAGTAAAACTGATTCCACTGGTTCTGCACATTATTCTCCCTGTCTCCCATTTAGCATGTTAGTTTGCTGACAGTAGAGTACACAGCACTTAGCAGCTGGTTTGTGGAACCATCAGTCAGGAAATTGTATGATAAATAGGAGGTAGCCAGGTTTAGTGGCACTTTATTCTGCTTCAGCAGTTTTAGCCTGACTTTGGAAAAGTCATCATGAGGTATTTTTCCAAGGGTTGCAACAGGAGATGGCCACAGTGCAGTAACTTATTACATGTACGCTTGAGTTATGATGCTCACCAGCTGTATTGCTCATGTGTAAATAATAAACTGTAAGATGGATAATTATGGCAGATGCTAGATATTCAGGCCTGTTCTAGTCATGCGGGGTTGACTTAGACAGTTCTCTGTGCAATGATGAATACTTCTCTTTCCCAGACAAAAAAAACCACAAACAAAATGCAACCAGGACACACAGAGAAACTTAATATTAAAGGATTCAGAAATGTATTCTTTGAGATTTTTGCCTCATTAAATGTCAGTACAAGATGACAGAGGTTAATGAAGGGAAATATAACACAAACATACACATTAAATACTACTTACTTCACCTGTACAGTTAAGTTAGATCTGGGCTATAGCTAATTTGCTATTCAGTATTCCAGTCCTAAGACAGAAAATTATAGAAGATCACATTTAACTTTAGGGCTAATCCTGGACATGGCTAAACTGTGTTTAAAGAGATAAATAGGGGAACTGCTCTCCAGAGTGGAGTTTCAACCTGGCCCGGCAGGGATGGAAAGTAAGCTGTGCATCTTGCACAGGCTTTTTCACCTTGTGCGAGGTGGGGTATAGTGCTATTTGACATGTGTAAGGGGACCAGAATCCAGCCCCTCAGGATTCTGTCCCTGGTTTTCCTCAGAATTGCTACTATGACAGAGACAGGGGGAGAGAGGTGTTTGTTGAAGAGTAGCTAATATGTCTTGGAGGAAAATAATGTGCAGCAGGAGTAATACCCCCCCACACTCATTTTACATTATTGCAGTTAATAAGCTAAGGGGTGGGGAGCACAGCACACAACAGGATCCCACACTGTGTAGCCATCTCTCTGTCCTTCAGACATTTCCCCCTAGTTTCAGGCTGTGTTGTGGCTTCTGGGGCTGGTGATTGATGCAAAATGCATTTCATGCATGGGAAGCAAGTATCTTCTGGTCCACCCATAACCACATACTCCTCTGGGGTGTATAAATTCCTGGGATTGACCGTGAGTCCTGTAGAAGTCAGCAGGGCTCAGCACAGGTGTAGGAGTGGATCAGATTGCAAGAGCATAGGTATTTATGTCCAGTTTGTAGAATAGGGCTAGAGTTAGGGCTATCGTGACTAGGGTTTCCCTGCTCACATTAGGAAGCCATAATCACTTTTCAAACAGGATTGGGCCCCGAGTCAGTAAATGGCAGAAATGTGCTGTTAGCAAACATATTGGAGCTAACACTTAACAAATAGCTGGCACTGGAGCTGGACAGGAGATTTCAAATGTTTCAAAATTGTCATGAAAAACTGGAAATATTTCCTCAGAACTTGTGTGAATGCCCCATCTCTCCCCCGCTCCCCCATTATCTCTTACACTCCTCCTTTTCTACCAACTGCAGCTGGTTGGAGTCTCAAAGATTTCAAATTTTTGAGAAAAAACAGAGGCAAAATCCAATTTCTCACCCTTTTTTTGGATCATCAGCTGGCTAGATGCAATTGTTTTCAGAGAGAACGTAATCTAAGACAGGAATACATTTTGCTGAATTCAGAAGGAAGAAAATACACACAGAACTTACCCTAAGAGTCAGAGCAAGACTGAAAAAGGCCTCTCTAGCTTGGTTTTCCTGACTGAGCATGAATAAAGATTTTCTCTTTTTAGAATTCTTTTTAGTAAAACCATGACACTGCATAACATCCGTTCTCATCTGGTTTTAGGATCACATAAACATAAGGATTTAGGACAAAATAAAAATTAGTTAATAATTGGTTTGGATAGATAGGTTTCACACCCCAGGAGACAATGGACTTTTCAGATGTTATGGTGCTGCTTGAATATTGTTTCCTCCGTTCAGGAGTGTAATGATGCATTAAATATCTTCTATAAAATAACATTCTTTACGTTAGACAGTTGCAAAGGCATGAAAATGTTGATAGAGATCTTCAGCATATTAAAACTATAGCATCCAAAATGGCAGAGAGCTTTAATTAGAGAATTATGTAGAAAAATGAGGGCTAGATTGTTCTGGCCTGTATGCAGCCCGTGTAGTGGCGGGTTGAGAACGAGACTGCGAGGAACTGTCCCCTTTTGTGTAACCTGTATAAGGGCTGTCTGGAAGTAACAGGAATTTCAGTGGCAGCTTGAGAGTTGGCCTTCCCAGGGACAACTTGCCAGAAATAGGGTAGGGAGTAACCAAAGCGATTTCTCCCCACTACTTTACATGCCTGCCAGCAGAGGTGACCGGCTGCATGCGAAGAATATGCTGCATCCTTTTCAAGGCTGAGGAAATGAATCCCCATGCCCTGAAGCACATCTCCCTGATGCTTCCCCTTGGTGCGCTGCAGCACAGCACAGCGTCTCCTCCAATGCAGCCTTTCCCAATCACGTTTTCCTTCTAACTTAATTGTAATTTACTCCAGATTGTACTTTGTAGGCCTACTGTTTTAGTTGTACATTCCACTGTATCTTTTTTACTGCATGCTATTTGTAGTCTTTTTTTAGGTCTTTCTTTCAATAACATTTTTGTTTGTTTTAATATGAAAAACATAAGAACCAGGGATGTTTATGAAAGGTTCAATGATCCTTTTGATCTGACACTTCACATGAGGGCACTGTAATTATTTATTAAAGGCTTCTTTATGTAATTTGCCATTTAAGCTATAAAAAGAGAATATTAAAATAAATAAATGAATATTCACACTCATCTCTGCAAATTTTATGGGGCAAACTCTGCTCAGTTATACTGACATTGTACTGAGAAAGAAGAATTTGATGGTACATCATACTACAGTTGG
This sequence comes from Chelonoidis abingdonii, assembly GCF_003597395.2. NCBI lineage: Eukaryota > Metazoa > Chordata > Testudines > Testudinidae > Chelonoidis > Chelonoidis abingdonii. Next base: position 99,300,295 of record NC_133770.1, on the reverse strand, counting down.
CACATAATTTGAGATATGTAATCAATATTAAAAAAATAGCTGCATGAAATATTCATATTTGGAAACCTTATTTTTCAGATCCGCCTCACCTTTTTCCAGCATTCCACCCTCCTGTGCCAATTGATGCAAGACATCACGAGGGACGTTACCATTATGAACCATCTCCCATTCCTCCACTGCATGTGTAAGTATTATTTTCCACATTGTTATATTATGGAGCCTAGAAGAAGAGACAAATATTGGAATCCTTATGGTACTTAAAACTCTGTGCCTGGAAAGCTTTGCAGCTCTAGCTGGAGAGCAAGATTTACGTTTGGAATGCATTGAGTTTATCTGTTCGTGAATTCACTGAAGCAGAACCAGGCTGGTGCCTTAGGAATGACTTTTATAATAGGTAGTTGGCAAGTGTTACCTATATATTTTGCTGATGTTTATTCTGTGTGCTGTCATTCTATAAATACTAAATTAACAAGTACAGAGCCCTTTGAAATACTGCTAAACAAAACATGTACTTTCTCTGAATTAGGCTTGGGATTCTTCATAGCTAAAATTTCCTGTAACTTCAAAGCATTTTCCTAGTGACTGCCATGAAGCGTAATGAAATTTTGGGGGAATTTTCGTAGTCCTTGTTATGTGCGTGCACAAGCAGTCAGTTGATTGATGGGAATGTCACCCAAACAAAATGGCAAATGTAATAGAGCACATGGTTTACAAAAAGATAAAATAAAAGAATGCCAGTGATAATGTGCATCAGAAAAAGTGGGGAGAGGAGGAACCCTGTGGAAATAAGCATTATCTTATTCTATATGTAGAGAGGAGTATCAGATTTGCAAAATAAAGCAAAGATCTTCAGATGTAATGTCCTAAAAACTGCCGTATACCATAAAAAAATGGAGCCATAACAAGGGCTCACTCCTGTGTTAAAAGGCTTGATATATACATTTAATTATATCTAATAATCACCTCTCTTATTAGGAAAATAAAAGAAGAAATGCGCAAGTAATACTTTGAAGAATAATGCTAGTTGTTCAGATGGCAGATTGCATCTCCATGGCTATTAGTTACAGCTGTGTAATTACATATATACAGAAGAAAAATGAAGTTGTTTTAAAACAAATCCTCCTCTGTGAGCAGAATTAATTGATATTAACAATCCTAACTACATGCCCAAGTACACACGCAATATTTTACCAACAGTTTTTTTGGATTAGTCTCCTATTACTGAATTGTAATTTCAGAGCAGATTTGCCTGGAGGTAAGTAATAAATCTGTGTTGCAGTCTTCCTTGGACATTAAAGTAAAAGTGGGTATTTATTCGTTAGAGTTCCACTGATGCATCAGTAAGTATTTACACCATAATCAACCATGCAATAAAATACATTAAAATAAAGATTTTGAGTTAAACCTACTGTTCAAAAACAGGGACATTTTGAATTAAGATGGAAGCATCATACAGATTCACCCCTTTCAGTCTAGGTTTTGCAATGCATATGAAGCTAGATTCTAATGGAAGCTCTTTAGAGTACTTCACATGGTTTCTAAAATCAGCCTGTGGTTGGAGGCTTAGGGCATGATCTTGCTCTTTCCGAAGTCAAACGAAATTATGTCGTTGGCTTCAACAAGAGCAAGATTATGACCATTAGCGTTATTTAATAATACCTGGTATTTAAATAGCATCTCTCATTCCAAAGGATACTGTATTGTTCTGCAAACTAATATACAGATTCTGGGCCTGTAGTTTGCCTGGGCAGAGATTTCAAGAATGAGCCCTATTAGTGATCACTTTACTGTTGCTGAAATGCATTAGTCTCTTGGGTGGGTCACAACAGTATTTATTACCAGTGCTCGACAGCAGAGCAGAGGCAAATTTAAGTAAGCATAATGTGGTTACTCAGTTTGGAATATGAACAGGAGTTTGGGCTAAAAACCTATTGTGACAAAAGCCCCACAAGTTCTTTAAGAACCATAAATGGTCAATACCTCAGTTAAATGTTTCATCTGAAATACAACAATATGCCCTCTTTATACCACGCTAGGTCAGTGGAATCAGAACTGACTCAGAAGGAAGAGTGCCACTTACTGAATAACCAACACCAACACTTCCTGCAGCACCTTGGACGTCTCCCATCATTGCATAGCTCATAAGAAATAATAGGATTTTAGCATGAGATCATGGGCTGCTGGCAGTTGTTTGAGATACATGTTATAGTTTCAGCCTTAACTTTAAAATTAAAATTTCTTTGCTATTGTTTATTTATTTTTACATAAACTTAAGTAGATTCTTCCCTTCAGTTTGTTTATGCCATTGCTGAAATGATAGGGTATAACATACCCATTATGAAATGGAGTCAATATGATTAGTGTAATTAAATGTAAATATGTAATTAGGCAATTGTACAAAGGAACTTTTCAGACTATAACAGCTTTTTCATAGGCATTTTCATAGGTTGTAGAGTTTTCAAAAATTCACAGTACTGTATAAACATGATAGACACCAACAGCTATAGTCTCTGGTGTAAATCCATTTTAAGGAACATTGGATTTTGGCTTAGAAGGGATTAATCATTCTTATGGAGACATTACTTGGATCATTGTCATGGCATCCTTTAAAAAAATGGATTTAAAGTTATTTCAATTTCTGGGAGACTATATTTGGGGCATAGGACAGGAGTCAGAAAACCAAGGGTTTGTTCACATCTCTGCCACTGACTTTTTATATGAATCATTCAACTTCTCTGCTTCATATTTTCCCCAGATGTAAAACTGGGGTTAATGATGGTTTCCTATCTTTGCAAAGCTGGTTGAGATCTATACCTAAAGAATGTGGAGTCTTACTATAATGAGATATGAATAGAACAAATCGAGGAAAAAAACAGAACGTTTCAAAAAAGTCTTATGGCCTCATGGCATCTGGGCCTAAAATATCTTTTTTGAGTGGCAGGCAAACCAAAAAAACAGTCAATATCAGTAAACTTTTAGGGTGTAAAGGATTCTTTCATAGTTTCCACCATTAAAGATATATACATGAGATATTAGGATTTTTTTAAATTGCTTATGGGCAGAAATCTTGTATCCCAAATTTCACCCTGGAGCAAAATTTTATAACTGAGTTATAAACCCCTAAAATAGGGGTTTATGTTTATGATGGAATTGCTGACAGTTTCATATATATATAGTAGGACTAACAGGCACTGCTATAATTATGCTACCATATCCTATCATTAAAGATTCCATTGAAAGAGGTTTATAAATTGCTCTTCTTCTTAGATAAACCACCCTACATTAAGGCATCAACAATATGGTGCAGAATTAAATTAAAATCTCATTAAATGAAATATGTTCTGTATTAGCTGTTTGACACTTAATTTGCCTCTGAATGAGGAGAGGAAATCGCAAATTAACCTGCCTTTGTTTTTCCAACCATGGCTTATTAGGTGTTAGAACAACTGCAATTACAGCCCAGTAATAACCCCCAAGCCCTTATGAATATGTACTGAAATGTGTCACGTTGTGTTACTGAAACCTGTTTGTTAGAACTGCTTCAGTTTTCCTAGAATTTCTTCAGTTTATAGCTTAGCAGGAAGAAGCGTAACACACTTTCCCTCAACAGCAGCACATAAACAGTGTTATTAGAAACTACATGTCTCACTTTTCAAATTCAAAGCATGAATCTAGATAACTTCTATTAAAATATAATGCAGTTTATTATTTGCTGTTGAAGTAACAAGTTAAATTATCTTGTAACTTAAGCACTGGAAAATTAAAACAGACCAAAAGAAAACAGGGATTCTGTGATTTTTTTCCGTTTGTTTGGCTCTTTCCTCCATTTATTAACTGGGTTTCTACAGTGACAAATCACTCTTTGATTAAGTGTGGTTTCGAGCCTTTTCCATTTACTGAAACATCCTTTTATAATTCCACCTTCTCCCGCCAGTCACCAGCCAATTAATGAATGGCCATGTCCTTAATACTTTTGAAACCATGCTAGAAACAACAGTTATTTAAACATAATGTGTCACTATCAGCATGCTACCCTGACCCTTGTGGAAGGGAATTATTTTTTCTGAGAACCAAATTGTAACCATGCAATAAATTAGTTTTGGTAATAGACAGACTGGCTGACATTGTTTTCAGTATAACAACAACAACAACAAATTGCCAACAGTGGTCAGGGGAACTATGGTAGAGTCTTGTTATCAAAGATAAAGTGAATGTAAAGTACTGTAATTTTCAGCTGGGGAGCTTTCCACTTCCTGTGCAGGATAAGGGTGCCTTTTATTTTAAAAGGAACCCAGTGTTATTTAATGCAGGGTAGAAAATTCCCTAGAAGGCAGGTAGAATTTTAAGGCACTGAGACTTTACACTCTTTTCTATCTTCATATGTAATAAGCTACCAGTTTAGACTTCACCTCTTATCAGTGTATAATCTACATAGCCTCCTTACACATCAACTCTGGATTTGGGCCACTGAGTCTGTGTAAGGGAGTGAGTCTAGGTTAGACTGAGGGAATACCTACAATGTTGTAAATTATGTGCGGAGGGGTCAGAGAGGAGTGTCACAAGACACGCAACCAAAAGGAGGCAAGGTGCAAGTTAGTGTCATCATCTTCCAACTCCTCAACACGTAAGTGACACCAAAACTTAGAGTCCTAACCTTTATTCTAAATTACACATTGGTAAGTGAGTGTTAATCTATTAGTATCTGAGTTAACAAAGTCTAAGGCTCTGATCCTGCAAACATGTACACACTTGCTCAAATTTGCACAGGTAAGTAGATTCACTGACTTCTGTGGGACTACTCATGTGCTCTAAGTTAAGCATTTGTGTGTATGTTACAGGATTGGGACCAAGTTCAAATCAGAGAGCCTGATTCTCTGGTCCCTTGCACCTTGCATAGTCATTTACATCTGAACAAAGGGAGCATAAAATGCAACCAAATCAGCATCATGTCACTTTAAGTCTAATTTTCACAGACACTAATAACTACACTAGAAGGAAGGCAGAAGAAAGTTAGGCCCAGATGCTTTAACAGTTCAGAGCAGTTTCTCAGCCTTTTTGATACCAGGGACCAGCCTGCTGCCTTCCTAAACAGTGTCAGGGAGATCTCAGGGACCAGCACCAGTCCACAGACTGATCATTGAGAAACATTTGAACTTATACAAGTCTTACACATTGTCTCTGAATTTGGTTCATTTAATTCAATGGCAGTTCTACATTTGCGGGGCTTGGAGAATTGGGCTCAGAATATATATTCTGTAAAGCAAGAATCTCTTGCCACACCAGGGTGAAAAGAAATCTTGGCTTTCTCTGTCTCTTTCTCTACTACTTTAATTTTTCCTTTATACTTGAGTTCCCAAGCTCCTTTGCCCTGTAGTAATTACGTCTAGTGTCTTACCTTTAGACCAGTGCCTTGGCAAGTGGCTTCTGAGCTTGGTGCAGTGCTAATTGATCCTTCCGCTGCAAGAATGGAAATCACACCAGTCTAGCCAGTGTTGCTAGTGGGACAAGATTTAAGTGCTCTGTGGCTTGGAATGGATTTCCTGGGACAGCCAAGGGTCATTGATGAATGAAGGCTGAGTGACACATGGGCCTTTGAGGAAAGCTAATGGACATCGGTATCTGGGACATTCAGAACCATCCACAGAAATATTTAGCTGTAAGCAGGCACAATGCTTGTGTTATATAGGAGGCAGCTAAAGAAGCCTGTTTCTGGAAGTGAGGAGGCACTGTGTCTAGTCATCATCAGAAGCCAGTAATCATGGACAGCTGTTAGAGGAAGCTGCTGGGAGGGAAGATATAGGTGGAGTGGTGCCAAGAGAAGGCAGAGGAGATGGCAAAGGGAAGCTTGGAGCAAGAACATCAGAACAACCATACTGGGTCCAACCAATGGTCCATATAGCCCAGTATACTGTCTTCTGACAATGACCAATGCTTGATGTTTCAGAGGAAATTAACAGAACAGAACAATTTTGAGTGATCCATTCCTTGACGCCCAGTCCTAGCTTCTAGCAATCAGTAGCTTAGGGACAACCAGAGCACAGGGTTGTGTCCCTTTCTGTCTTGGCCATTAGCCATTGATAGACCTATCCTCTATGAACATGTCTAATTATTTTTTGAATAGTTATACCTTTGGGCTTCACAACATCCCCAGTAATGAATTCCACAGGTTGATTGTGTTGGGTGAAGAAGAACTCCCTTATGTTTGTTTTAAATCTGTTGTCTATTAATTTTTTCAGTTTACCCCTAGTTCTTGGTTATGTGAAGGGGTAAATATCATATCCCCCGCAAGTCATCTCCTTTCTAAGATGTACAGTCCCAGTCCTCATATAGATATTAAGGGATTTCCATGCCCTTAATTATTTTCCTTGCCCTTTTCTGAATGTTTTCAAATTTTAAGATATCTTTTTTGAGCTGGGGTAAGCAGAACTGCACACAGTATTCAAAGTGTGGTCATGCCATGGATTCATATAGTGGCATTGTGCTATTTTCTGTTTTATTATCTACACCTTTCCTAATGGTTCCTAACATTCTGTTAGCTTTTTTTGACTGCCGCTGCACACTGAGAAGATGTTTTGAGAGAACTATCCACAATGACTCCAAGATCTCTTTCTTGAGTGATGACAGCTGATTTAGGCCCCATTATTTTGTATGTATAGTTGGGATTATGTTTTCCAGTGTACATTACTTTGTATTATCAACATTAAATGTCATCTTCCATTTTGTCATCTAGTCCAGTTTAGAAAGATCCCTTTGTAAGTCTTCACAGTCATCTTTTGACTTAACTATTTTGAGTAATTTTGTATTATCTGAAAATGTGCCACTTCACTCTTTCCCGCCTTTTCCAGATCGTTTATGAATATGTTGAACAGCACTGGTCCCAGTACAGGTCCTAATGGGGCCCTACTATTTACCTCTCTCCATTGTGAAAACCGACCAATTATTCCTATCCTTTGTTTCCTGTCTTGTAACAAGTTACTGATGCATGAGAAGATCTTTCCTCTTATCTCATGGCAGCTTACTTTGCTTAAGAGCCTTTGGTAAGGGACCTTGTTAAAGGCTTTCTGAAAGTCCAAGTACAATATGTTGATTCGATCAGCCTTGTCCACATGTTTGTTGACTCAAAGAATTATAGTAGATTGGTGAGGCATGATTTCCCTTTACAAAAGCCATGTTGTATGACATATGTATGTGCCTGATAATTTTGTTCTTTATTATAGTTTCAACCAATTTGCCTGGTACTAAAGTTAGGTTCACTAACTGTCATTTCCAGGATCACCTCTGGAGCCTTTTTTTAAAACCAGCTTTACATATCTCCAGTCATCTGGTACAGAGGCTGATTTAAGCGATAGGTTACATATCACAGATAATAGTTCTGCAATTTCATATTTGAGTTCCTTCAGAACTCTTGGGTCCATCTGGTCCAGGTCACTTATTACTGTTTAATTTGCCAATTTGTTCCAAAACATCTTCTAATGACACCTCCAATCTGGGAGAGTTCCTCAGATTTGTCACCTAAAAAGAATGGCTCAGTTGTGGGGAGCTCCACCTTATCCTCTGCAATGCAGACCAAAACAAAGAATTCATATAGTTTCTCCTCAACCACCTTGTCTTTCTCGAGTGCTCCTTTAGCACCTCAGTCATCCAGTGGTCTCACTGACAGTTTGGAAGGCTTCCTGGTGATGTACTCACAAAAAACTAATGGCATTTTTTTTTCTTTAGCTAGTTGCTCTTCAAAAAATCAGTGTTTCATTAGCTACCCTCCAGTCATCTGGTACAGAGGGTGGTTTAAGTCATAGGTTAGGAGACAAGGTGAGAAGAGAACGTGGGCTGCCTTGGAGAGAAAGGAAGCAGCAGCCAGACAAAGTTTGTTGAATAGAAGGGCTAATGTGGAAGTACTGCTCGTACACGATTTTGTTGATTAATGGAACAGCAAATCAGTGGTCATTTGATGTCAATTGCCTGGCAGCTGTGATGTAGAGTAAAAGGGTCTGCATCCTATGCCTGGGGCCTCAGCAGATAGTTTTTCCAGTTCCTGGACTTTTACAAACCAGGGAAGAGGAAGCCTGAGTCTAGACTGGAGTTGTGGTCTCCTGCTTCAGTATGTAGTGTTGCATCATTTGGAATAGTGAATAAATGTTTTGTTTAGCAAAATTTACTTGTTTAGTAATATGGACCTTGAGAATTACAGATCATGAATCCTCATTTGCTAACACAGCTGCAAAACAGGTTTAAAAGTAGACCATGTCTTTAAAGAGTAGCTGAGAATTTGGAAAAGCATACTATTCTGTCTGTGTATGATATCATGTATTTTCTGGAGAGAAGGTTTCTAGGGGTTTTGGCTTTCCGTTTTCTTGATTATGAGAGACAGTTGCAGCATTAAAATATATTATTTTAGTGCCCACATTCAAGATACTGCTCCTCCTGCACTGAAGTAGATAAGTACTTTTAAATATTGCTATTTAAAACAGTTTCTTCATACTTACTTCTGTAGTCAGCTTTTATCCTTCTCAAAGATATGCCCTGGCTGGACTGGATAGCATGTATATGGAAACCATTGAATAAGGACAGTCTTATTTAAAAGTTTGATAATTTTAGGAAACAGATTTTATAGTAAATGGGGTTTTGAGGCCAAATGCTTTCTAATGTAAGTGGGTACAACTGCACTGAAATCAGTAGAGTTATCCATGATTGGACCAGACTAAATTTGGTTCTCAGTGTTCATTTGCCTGTGCTGCTGATTTCTCATTCTTGCTTCTCTGCTCCTGCTATAGATCAGCCTTTGTTTGTGACATCATAATTTTCTCCACAGCAGTTGATTATGATGTCAGAGGATTATGACTTTAGAAGGGAATAAACAACAGGAAAAGGTGAACTGAAAAAAACTAAGGATCTCTGTTCCTCTGCTGCAACCACAATGACTTCAGTGGGGAGAAAGGGGATATACTCCAGGAGAACCAAGAGAATTTGGCTCAAAGTTTCAGTACATATGTAGTTTTTAAAAATAGAAATTACCCCACTAAAAAAAAAAATCTTGAAAATAAACTTAAAGTGGAAAAATTTTCAGTTTGGATTTTTTTTTAATTGTATTTCCCCTCCTTAGTCTTCCTTATCTCCCTCCCACTTTTTCTTTTGCTTCTCTTTTCCAGTGGCATTTTTATTTAAAAACGAAAAGGTTTATTTTGAAAAAATACCGTTGTTTTCAAGATTAAAAATTCAACCAGCTGTAGTAGAAACTTTCCAGGGCCTGTCCATTGGCCTAAAATGCCATGTGGATTTGTTTTTATTTCCTTTCTCCCACATGTTGGGCTGGAAATACTAATGATATAGCAATCACCGCCCTTGGAGGGAAGTGGGGTGCGTTGAACTGTGACATATTTGCTGTGTAGAGGAGCAGCACTGATGGACTCTGCAGTGACAATGAGTTTGTACCAGTGATTTCAGGGGATGTAAAGTGGGGGAAATAAGGGAAAACCGTTCCACATCAGTAAGGAATCGTAGGATATGACCTTTCCTTGCAAACCGTCTCTGGATTAAACCCAAGAGTAGCTGGGCATAGACCCTCACTTTGATTCATAAATGGAATGGATTTAATAACACAAGATGTCGATATGAATTAACTTTTACAATAGGAACTCTTTTTATGTTCATCAATATCTGTTATGAAGATGACAACTTAGAATCTTACCATTGGACATCAGTACTTGGCTGCCTTATCTCAGCAGGGCAGTTAGTAACAATATTTATGTAAATTGTCAGGCTTCACCTGAGGCACAGTGGAAACAAAATAAGTGGCAATTGAAATGATAGCTCATATATCCCATACACAACATTATTCTGCAGAAATGAAGAAATAATGTTGGGTGCTTTCATATGCATATGTGTGATTTATCTTTGAATAATAAGACAGAGATCTTTGTCTCTGCATAACATAGACTTGAATTTGAGTTACTCCAGATTTACATGCGTATAATGACATCATTTGACCAGATTCTGACTGTAAAAAGCTGGAAATATGAAAAGAAAGCATAAGTAAAGAAAGTATTCACACAAAAGATGATGGGAAAATTTCCCATCAGTAATTCATTACTTTTATGTAACATATTATAGCTTAAATATATAAATAGATTGGAATAACCGCATTGCTATATTTATGCTGTTTGAAATATCTAAAATCTCATTCAGTTATCAGCTAAAAAGAATGCAGTCTTTAAATATAGTGCACATTCGGAGTCTCTGAGCCTGTGGCTTCTTGGACAGAATTCCTGTGTTCTTTGTGCTGTAGTCAGCAGTATTAGTCGAGTGAGCAGATATTAACTGTGCTATTCACATTCAGTGAACCAGAAGCAAGCCAACTCTATAGAGGCTGCCGTCAAACCTGTTGCAGTGGCCTGTGAGGTACTGGACTGTGACAGACCTTTTTCTTTCTTTCTTTTCAGTACAATGGTTCCACTCGTGTTAAGTCTTGCTTCAAAGAGAACTGAAATTTACAGTCTTAGCACAATTTTTGAAAAAAATAAATAAAGTTATGTTGTGAATTGAAAGTTCATCCCCAAATTAAGGTAGTATAAACTGCTGGAAATGAAAGCTATATGTTTATCATGTAAAACAAAGAACATCTTCCACTACCACATTCTAATTCTAACACAATCCTCCCCCACTTAGAGTAGTCCACCTTCCCTCTCCCCCACCCCCAAAACAAAGACATGTCATTTCCTGTAATTTTGGAGCATGAATTGAGTTCAATTCAGAACTTTTCTCAAGGGAGACAAAACAAAAATCTAAGCGAGGGCCTGTCTATTTCTCTCCCTGTGTGTGTGTTTGTGTGCGTGTCTGTCTGTGTAACTATTGAAAGCAGGCTTCTGGATTTCTCTAAATTTCTCAAGCCTAAGTGCTAACTAGCTAGTCCTGGCACATTCTGTGGTCTAAGTGAACCTATTGTACTATATCAAAGTAGCAATACAAATGTAGGCCTCAGTTCTGCCCTCATATGTCCATTGAAGTCCAATAGGAGTTATACTCATGTACCTGAGGGCAGAACTGAGCCCTGAGTTGTTGCTTGGTGATATTGATTAAAAGATAAAACAGTTTAAAGAAAAATATTGTCCTGTTTATGTTCTTAGGATACTTCATATGCCAAAAGGAGTTAGCACCTTATTTTGCAAGGTGCTGAGTTCATTCTTCAAGGAGGTGAGCACCCTTAACTTCCTGTTACAGTGCACAGGAGGTTGTTTCTCAACCCCCTGCCAGATTAAGTCCTTAGAGACTGATCCAGCAATGAATTGTGACTGCACTTATAATTACTCCTGCATGGTATTTCATTGAAGTTAGTGACTTCACTGGGACTCCACAAGGAAATGACTATACACAGCACTGAAATTCATTGCAGACTGAAGCCCGAGGATTGTATCCTTCTCAAGTCAGGGACCTCTATTCTATGTTAATTTTTGTTTTGTTTTGTTTTTGTTTTTGTTTTTTTGGTAAAGTGTTGTGTACACTTGTGAGACTGTAGAAAATGAGTGATAATTTCAAACTGGGAACGAAGTCTAAATATAGCTGATTTAAATGGCAACCGTTTGAAATGTGTGCATCATAGACTCCTTCATCTTTACATCACCAGTTCAAATCCAGCCCACCTTACCATGTATGGTTGCCATGGCTTTTTGTTGGCCTAGATACATGAATTTGATGGCTGAAATTCAGTCCATATTGTGGAGTTACCAACACAAATAGCTCTATTTGACAACCTTCTGGACACTTTTGGCAGAGGGGGCAAGGACTCAATGGCCACTGAGAATCAACTACTCTCTACCTCTGGAGGCAATCCCTTCAGATTGTGATCTACAAACATCATCAAGACAACATGAGGAAGTTTGCACTGCTGATAGCCATCCTGTACTGTGGTACCTGTTCTGTGGAGATTTTGTTTGTATAATTTAGCTTCCAGTTTTTAAAAATGTAACCCATAACATCCATTTACCTTGTACAAGGACTTGTTATTCAAAGATTTTTCTCCCTATGCATGCATACATTTGTGTGCAAGAATCATTTCTAGGTCTGTAGATTTACTTGCCAAAAGGTATATATTACAGGCGTTATTCAAGAACAGCCTGTTGTAGCTCCAGCTATGGAGACACACTGGTTTGGAGTAGCACCAGAATTGTTTCTTCTTCTGGCCATGATGTTTCAGTTGTCGTCATATGTTCAGCACCTAGCCAGAAGTGACTTTCAGTGCTGATTTTGTAGCAACATAATGTTTCCATGTGCCTGCGAGTTAAAGTAGCAGGAGAAACTGAGAAAGTTCTGAAACAAACATAAGAACTTGGGATAGTAGCAAAAAGAATGGAGCAATGGCTATTTGCATAAGTGTTTTTTGTTTCAAGTTAACCTTAATATAGTTCATCTTTAACATAGGCTGTGTTTGACACAGTTGGTACTAGCAGCATCCTGGTGCTTGTCACATCTGCTTCTTTGCTTGCCTGAAACACTGAGTGCTGTTGGAGGACGGAAGATATTAGCCTACAACTCCCCCAAAAGGCTCTGCTCTTGGAGCTACAAAACCACCCAGCCCTGAAGCAGCTCTGATTCCACAAGGTCACTCCCAGCACTGGAGGTATGGGTGTACAGATGTACCACAATACCCACATACTAGCCTCTGCTATACAGGCAACCTGCTTAAATGGAGTGGTTGGTAGAAGCACACCAACTCCTCTCCCCATCCCCAATGGCTCCTACTCCCAGAACTTATTTTCCTGAATTGGCCCCTGCTTTGGGGCTTGTTAAGAGAATAGTTTATGTACATATACATACATATATTTAAAACTGTATGGCATTTAGTGAGGTACTTTCCGAACACTTGGGACCTTCTGATGTTTAACACAGTTGCTAATCCCTGCATAACAGTGAATATTAGTTTTGGACTGTCCTCCAGTGCAGAGATGAAGAGCATCTCTCTAGTACTGGACTAGCAACCATGATTATTGCTCAGAGCTGGCATCGCCATTCCTACCAGGACTTTTTGTAAAATGTTTTCTTTGCAACCACAGAATTTTAGTGGCAAATTTAAGATCAACAATATTCACATTTCCATAATTGAATTTGACTTTTTTGAAATTTAGTGACATTCTTTTTTTTAATCTCTCAAACTCACTTTCTAATGTGTAAATTAGGAATGAAGCAAAAATCCCACAGGGCCGGTGTTTAGTATTGTGAACATGACTTATTTTAGGTGTTATAAATGAAAGGTGTTTTTTTTTAATTTGAAAAAAAAAATGGTACTCTGCATCACAAAGCAGACATTGAAAACCATGTTCATTTAAGGGTAATGTGAGAGTCTTACCAGGCAGATAGCCAGAATAAAGAATGCCTTCTGTGCTACCTTCATGGAAATAGGCAAGGGAAGAAGAGAAGCTCGAACTTGTTGAACTTGTAAAAATCATGGCATTCTCTTAAATGCATCTGGTTTATAAAAATCAACAGCAATATATCAAATGGGGAGGGAGATACTGTATTAATTGGTTTTGGGACCAATTTTATTTAACCTTTTTATTACTGACCTTGGCACAAAGAGCGGGAATGTGCTAATAAAGTTTGCGGATGATACAAAGCTGGGGGGTATTGCTAACACGGAGAAGGACCGGGATACCATACAGGAAGATCTGGATGACCTTGTAAACTGGAGTAATAG